>NC_046663.1:114164254-114171823 GCF_010883055.1 Belonocnema kinseyi
GGCCGTCCCCACTTCTGACCCTTGCCGCCTCTAGGTAAAATATCTTTGGTTTCAAATCTGGGATCACTGGTTTAAAGTTGTACAAATGTTTCACGTCAAGGCAAACAAATCATTAATGTAATAACCCCGGCGGACCCAAGGAACCAAATGGAGCCTCTCTATAGCAAAGATATTATAAGCAGAGATGATTATAAGCCTAGATGCCGAACGTGTATAGTTCGAGGAACTAATTGTAGACGGCGCTCCCGGCGAAAATTAACCGATCCTCCCATGCCTCTCAACCCGAAGATCACCCAGTAACATTCACCCGTCGAACAAGTCCATTAAATAGCCGCTACTAAGTTGGTAAATACTAAATACTTAAAAATATAAAATACAAATTTTATATTGAGAATTTTGATTTATTATTTTCAATTAATGAATCAATTGTTTGAATAAATTTTGCATCAAGAAAATATGTAGATGCATAAGATTTACTTTTAAATTGAATAAAAATGTAATTGTATTGTAATAAACATTTTTAGCTGCTACCTCTTTTATGAAAAAAATTAGTCATTTTGCAGTTAAAATTTACTGTCTATGAATAATATTATTTTGTTTAAAAAAAGAGGCGGTAGAAATTCTACTAAATGAAACTATACGTTTGAAGACATTAAAAGTTTTAATTGATAAACATATTGATTTGAAATTTAAAATAATTAATTTTTTGAATAAATATGATCGTATAGCGTTCTCGCATGTTTAATTAGCGATTTGGAGTTTTTAGATGTAGATTTAAATTTTATAAGAATATCGCCTCCCTCACGATTATTAATTTAAGTAAACAATAATTCGTAAATTTGTAAGTTTGTGTAATTAATTATGAATTAAATAAATTATAATGAAACGATAAACTTATATAATAAAATTATTTTTTATTCTATTTTTTATATAATATTTAATTCAAATTTATGTATCTTACTATGTATGTAAATTATGTCCCGATTTTTTAAATTGAGAACCCCATAATTTCAAAATTGAAAAAATGTATTTTTGAATTTTACTCGAGTGGTTGATCAGAATATATAAATTTTTTGTCTTACATTTCTCAAATTAAGGTAAAAGGTCATAAATTATTGGAGAGTTTCAAAAACATTTATCTCTTAATTGTTAGTTTGTAATAAAATAATCCGTAAATGAACTATTTATTGTCGCGGGCACATCCTCATCCTTGAATGAAACTTTATCAAAAATATCTCTTTAGATCGCAGTATTTATATGCGTGTTCATATTCTAAATTTTTTGTTTAAATAAGCATAGTTAAAGATTAAGTTTCTCAAAATCCTGTAGGCTTTAAGGTACACAATATTATCGTGACACTCGCGCTGCGCACTCGTTTTTTGACAGACAGTTGTAAATTTATATTTTCTGAACCACCTTAAAATAAACTTAAAAAATACAATCCTGACAAAAAGTAATTCATAACAAATTTGTAACTCTTTTTCGGGTAAATAATTTCTGTTAAATCATTTTTTTTCTAACTTGTATCATTTTTTCACAAAGTTTTTTTTTAGATTTTCAATGTTATTTGTCACGAATGAAACGAAAAGTACGCCTTCAATCAAGAAGTGATTATTAACGAATTTGTAGATTTCTCATTATTTTTTGTGCAATAAAAATGAGAATTTTCAATTTTACAAGAAAATCCAAAAAGTTTGTATGATAATCTTTTAGGGCTTTTAAAAAGCAATGTTTTTCTTTACTTTTTTCATATTGTACGTTGTTTAGCTTATAATTTTGATTTTCGATTGATATTAAAAATTTTGAAAATGCTATATCTCTGAGATTTTTTTTTCTAGAAAAAAAGTCATCAGAATAAATTGTTTGGCCTTCTGAGTAATATTAGTAGCCGTAAATAAAAATTTTAAGTATACAAAAATGGTCCCAAAATTTTTTTTTTTTATCAAAAATGGCTGTTTAACGAACTCGTCCTTTCTTTTCGGACTTGTTGGACCTTCCTTTTCTCATCCTTTCTCAATCATAAATGATGAGAATGAGAAAAATTAGAGGCCCTTTAATTTTTGTTATTAATTTCAGTTTTTAAATCATTTGAATTCTTCAAAGTAAGACGCTGTTACTTTTCTCTGTAATATTGATATTTTATCCATTATAAATATAATTGAAAATAAAGTTTCTTAACTATAGTCTCAATATACTTGTTCTCTGTCATTCTTTTAATTGTTGTAATTTCGTTTTCTGAGTTTTGTCGATTTTTTATTGTGTATTTTTATGCGAAACAAATTTTAAACTATACATTATAAGGATAATTTCATTAAATACAAAAATCGAAACTTTAAGGGGCCGTCAGTAAACTGAATTACTAATTGCATGGGGGCAGGGGGGGGTCATGCTAAAAACTGTGGTTCAAACAGGGGTTATGAGTCAGTGGAAGAAAAGTTACGAACTTAGATAACATTTAGTATGTTTCCTTATTATTAACTTTTAAAGAATTGTTCTTTTTTTATCTGTTTTTAAGAAACCCCCTTTTCTCGTTTTTTCGCTTAAAAGCTTTTTGGTAGAAAGTCTACTATTATATTTGTGATTCGGAATTCAATTCGTTTGGTTAAAAATTTTAGTATTTAGTTGCAAATTTTATTATTCTGTAAAAAATGCAACTATTTTGTTAAAAAGTCATCTTGTTTTGTTAGGAACTCAGAAGCTTGGTTAAAAGTTGAACTACTTTATAAAAAAATTATTCTTTTGGTTTTAGATTCACCTCTTTGCTCGAAAATTTAACTATTCTATTTTTAGAAAATTAATCTTCTGCCGATAAAAAGTCATTTTTAGGCTGAACACTTTTGTTAAAAATGTAACTATTTTGTTGAAAATTCGTTTTTTTTTAATAAGAATTTTTTTTAACTAACAAGGTAAACATTTCATTTTTGATTTAAATATATATTTTTATTAAAAATTAATATTTTATGGTTTAAAATTGCTCCTTTCTTATTGAAAAGTCATGTATTTTGCTAAGAATTTTTCTTTTTCTACTGAAAACAAATTATCTGCGTTGAAAATTCATCATTTTTTATTCAAAATGGAACTGTTTGGGTCTACATTAAGGGCATGTGATACTTAGAAAATTGTCGATTTTACCAGTTTTAGGTTCCCCCGGCTTTTTTTCTAGCATAATAAATATTTTGTCTTAAATATTTGGGAAATGATAGCGAACATACTAATGGACGTCCCCACACACTTTTTTTGCAGGTTAATTCAAAAAAGTTTTAATTTAGCAAAATGTGATTACTTTGCATAGCGCTTAGGAGATAGTATCGACTTTTTCAGTGTTAGATTCCCCCGGGTTTTTTCCTAGGATAAAAAATATTTTGCCTTTAAAATCTGGGAAATGATAGCGAACATGCTAACGGACGTCCCCGCACACTTTTTTTTTTTGTTTTTTTATCAAAATTTTTTTGATATTGCTAACAACGTGCGTGTATATTTCGCGGTTATGTGTGTTACAATTCACCCAACGCTACTTCCAAACTACACAATATTTTGGCCGAAAACTTTGGACTTACAAATAAACATAGTAACTAATCTCCCGGAACTAACCTTGTTTGCAGCTAATCAAAAAAGCTTATTTCATAAATAGTTTCCGGATTATCGGAAAGGCAGACATGAAAAACGACGTAACCTCAAAATAATACATATGCATAAAATTTTTATTTAGCCCAATAAATTTTTTTGTTATTATCCCTCAAAAAAGAGTCCGGGGAAGTCCGTTATGATATTTTATAGCATCTCCAAATTCAGATTTTAAACATTTTCATTTCTGTGGAAAAAAGCCGGAGAAACGGTAAGTATCACATGCCCTTAATCTAATTTGGTTGATGATTCAGCAATTTTGTAAAAAATTGAACTATCCCGTGTGGAAATAGCCCAGGTTAGCCCTGGTACAACAAGGTTTCTGGTCGGGAACTGGCCTGGCTATGTTTGTTTTTTAAGAGCCTAGCCGTGCGCTGGTCGGGGACTCGCTGGACAAAATTTATGTCAAAACCCCAGTCGGTGGCTGACTGGGCTCTGATCGGACAAATCTTATGATCGTATGTTCAGATGGTAGCTGGCCGGGAGCTGATTGGCAATAATAAAATTGTTGAACTTTGTTTATATATGAATTACTTTCTCTGATTTTATTTAAAAACGGATGCGTATACCCGCATGGATGTTCCACACGTGAAAATATATTGGGTGAATATCTTTTTCACATCACAAATTTTAAGGTTTTATGAGTTCAGACTTTCAAACCATGCATTTTGTGTCAAAAATTCGAAGACAATTTTTTGAAATTCGAACTGTTTTTTTTTTTTTTAAGAAAAAATGTTAAGTTCCGTTTTTATGAAAAATTTCAAATCTTCAGAAAAAATAACATTTTATATCAATCTTAAACGTTGTAAAATAGTATAAAACACCTAAAAACCAATCCTTACACGAAAGTCAAAAAACTTTTATAATTAAGAAATTTTTAACATTCACGATTGAATTTCTGAGTCCCGTCGTTGAAAATTTTAAGTGTTCATAAAAAATTACATTTCCTGTGATTGTAAAAAGTTGTAAAATAGTCTAAAACGGGAAAAAACAAAATATCACGGGAAGAAAAATTGTAATCGATTTAAATTATTTATTTAAAAAGTATTTTACTGATATTCCTGTTAAAAGTTCGTGTATTTTATATTTACATAACACCGGATAATAATAAATAATTAGAAAAAGAGTACTTAAAAGTTGGTACTTTAACTTTTCTGAACTGTAGCTAATGAGGAAGGCTTTTTCAACGAGTTTCAACGTGTCGGTTTAGCGCAGTGGTTAGCACTCCCGACTGCTAGGCGTTAGATTTAGGTATAGATATATGTAGATTCGATAACCCGTAGCGTTAGAAATTTTATTTGTAATATAATGTTTAAAAATGTAATATATGTATCTACTCTAAACAGGACTATTAATATTTAAAGTCAAAATACTCGCAATCATTTAATATTTATTATTTAAATCTTTTTTGTCTCTCAAAGACCACTTGAAAATAGTTAATGTTGCCTGTGTGCTGGGCGTGTGGAATTTTATATATTTATATGCTCCAATTCTACAGTAAAAAAGAATCAAATTGAACCCCTAACTCAGTGACAGATGCTCTTCATACAATTGAAACACGAATTATTTAAATCTAGTAAAGCAGCAATTAATCTTTTCCGTGCCACGGTCGAAATTCCCGACCAGCTCCCGGCCATGCTCCATGGCTGGACGCTGGCCAGCGCAGCGTGACGATGCTGGTAGGATTCCGACCAGAAACCCCGGCCAGCTCCCGACTTAAAGCCGGGCTCTCCAGACGTAGACTGGCCAGCCTCCGACTTAAATTTCCACCCGGGATTCTGTTGAAAATTAAGTTTTTTATTTCAAATTAAACCATGTTTATAACCAACACACTAGTTTAATGAAAATTAACTTTTTTATAAAAAATCATATTTTTAATAGAAAATTCAACCTTTTTATAGGTAAATCGTCCTCCCGGCTTTAAAATTCAAATTTTCGTTAAAAATTTAACTATTTTGTTCGCAATTTATCTTCTTTAATTTAAAATTAGACGACTTGGTTAAAAGTGGAACTTCATCATTGAAGATTCATATTTTTAGAGCTCCCCTTAATCTTTGGGGTTGACACTTTTGTTGAAAATTTAATTCCTCGATTTAGTTGAAAATTAATCTTTTTTTAACATGTAACAATTTTCTTAACATTTTGGGGTTTCTGTTTTGTTCAAAATTAATTTTTTATCTCAAAATTGCAATTTTCCATTTTTGTTAAAAATTTATACCTTATAAGTTTAAAATTTAATTATTTGGTAGAACATTCTTTTGTTTTATTGAAAATTCATCTTTTTGGTCGAAAATTAATTTTCTTGATTTTTTTACATCGTTTTTTTATTAAAAATGCAATTGTTAAGTTCTAAATTAGTCTATTTTGATGAATGATTTAACAATATGGTAGAAAATTAAAGTAGAACTCGTTTGTAAATGAACTTTTCCGTGTTTTTTTTCGTGTTTGATAAATCTAGTTTTTTTTCAATTATATTTCTGCAAGATTTACCTCTCTGGCTTAAGATTTAACTTTTTTTGTTGACAATTTTGTTTTTCATGTTAAAAATTACTTTTTTTCTAAAAATTGAAACTTGTCTATTCTTGATTAGAAATTGATCCTTTATAAGTTGAAAATTCATAGAATTTGTTAAAAATTCGTCTTTGGTTTTAATCAAGAAAACAGATTTCCCGTCATTTCCGGGCTCGCAAAAAATTATAGAATTATTTTAATTCTTTGGAATTCTTTCCTTTTCCATCTTTTTTTGTAATAGCCTTAGTTGCTGAGATGCATCCCTAAACGCCTTATATTTCTTTTAAATTTTTTTGGATTCTTCGATTCTTTGAATTATTTGTATAAACTATTTGGATTTCTTTGAAGTTGTGAATTCCGATGAGCATAAGAATTGCAAGTGGTTAACTGCCCTCAAACTTTTAAAATTAAATTTTAATTTGTAAGGCACAGTCTAGGTACTAGTTTTTGTAATTAAACAAATTATAAGGAAAAAGATTACACGTTTCAAATAATCAAGAAACAAAAACAAACAAAAAACAGAATTTTAATATAATTTTGATAAATAATTAAATGAGTAGTGAAAACCTTAAATTTTTCCTCAGAATTAAATGTAAATTGTCAATTCGACACTACAGAGCAGTGTAAATATTACTTCAGTTATACCTTAATTATGCGAGAAAATAATACAATATTTTAGGATTTAAAAATACACATAGAATAAATTTATACAGTGAAGTATTCGAACCTTCAATTCACTATTTTTGTAAAAATTATATTTTTACATTCTCATTCCTGAGAATGTAATGTAATTGTCGAAATTTTCAATCTTTGACTTTTTAACGGATCTTTACGTTTCGGCACTCACAGAATCCGAAAACCATAAAATTTCATCGGTGTCTGTCTGTATGTCTGTATGTACGGTTACCTGAATGTTGTAGCCACGCTAACTTTTGAAGGATTTGTCCAATCGAGTCCGCATTTGATACACTTCTGAAGGTTCCTAAAATAAAGACAAATAGAAAATTTTTGTTGTTGAAATTTTATAAATTTTTGTCAAAGTTTCTTATAGATGGGTAAAAGACTTGCAAATTACCCAAATAAAATTTTTAATTTGGATGAAAATTAGAAAAGTTATATACTTTTCAAAAATTTGAAAATCTTCAAAAAATAGAAAAAATGATTTTCTTCATAGATCCAAAAATTTTCACTAGATACCAAATATATTTTAAAATCATTTTAGCTGAATTTTTCGATAAGCCCACATTTAAAAAAATTAGAGCCTGTATAATCAAACAGTAGAGCGCGAAGCGCAATTATGGCAATGAGAATGCAATCGTGAAGGCCATAGGTGCTTTAAGAACCTTCTTTAATGTCAAATTAAAAAAGAATGTTCAGCTTTACTTTATGATTGTAGTTTATGAGGGGTATGAATTACAGCATTTTATATCGTTA
>NC_046663.1:114171923-114190739 GCF_010883055.1 Belonocnema kinseyi
ACATGCGTATATTAATAATGATAATATTATAATTATGTTATATTATAATAGTCTTATTTATATCTTGATCTGCATTTGAAAGAAATTAAAGAAACTGGCGATTCTGGAATTTATCTCGTTTGGATAAAAACTCAATTATTTGATTGAAAAGTTAATTATTTTATTGAAAATGTAACTATTTTGTAAAAAAGTCCTCTTTTCTATCAAAAGTTCAACTACTTTTTTTTAATTTTAATTTTTTTTTATTTGAAGGTTCATCTCTTTCGTTGAAAATACATTTTGGAAACTGACAATCAATACCATTTTTGGTTGAGAAATCATGTGTTTCTTAAAAGGTCGTCTTTCTTTGTAGAAATTAAATTGTTTTATTGAAAATTTATACTTTTTGATTAAAAATTACATTTTTCGGTTGAATTATCAACTATAAATATGTTTTGGTTGTAAAGTCGTTCTGTTGTAAATGCAAGTATATTGTTAAAAATTAAAATCATAATTTTTGGGTGGAAATACTGTTTTTGTTTTTAAAATTAAACAATTTCGTTGAAAGTTCATGTATTTTGTTGGAAATTGACCTTGCTTGGTAGAAATTTAATCTTTTTGGTTGAAAATGTATCATTTTTGGTCAAAAATGCAATTGCTTGGTTAAAATATCAACTGTACATCTTCTTGGGCTTGAAAGTCGATTATTTCACTAAGAGTGGAACTACTTTGTAAAAAAATACGTTTTTTAACAAGGATTTTTAATTATGGTTGAAAATTTAATTATTTGGTTGAAAGTTTAACTCTTTCATTGAAAACTCATATTTTTTTATTAAAAAATTCAACTCTTTGTAGATAATTCGTCTTTTTTACTTTGAAATTAAATAATTTCTTAAAAAATTCATGTATTTTGTTTAAGATTTGTCTTTTTTCGTAGATCATCAATTTTCCTTGTCGAAAATTCATCTGATTGGTTCAAAATTTAACAACTTTGTTTAAAATTAATTTTTTCTGTTAAAAATTATTTATCTTTATCTGAAAATGTAACTACTATATGATTGATTAAAAATTAATCGTATAAATTGGTTAAATTGGAAAATCGTTTTTTTTTTATAGAACATTAATCTTCTTGGTCAAAAATTGACCTTTTCCCTTGAAAATTTAACAATTTTGTTGAAAATTCGTTTCTTTTTCTTGTTCAATTCAATGTTTTAGCACAGTTTTTATCTGGAAATTGTACTATTCCATTTTTGGTTGAAACTTTATCCTGTATATTTTATTAGTTAAAACACCAATTATATAATAGAAAATTAATTGATTTTGTTGAAAAGTAAACTTTTGGGTTGAAAATTGATTTATTGTGTTAATTCGATTTTTTTCCTAAAATTAAAAAAACTGAAAACTCAACTGTTTTGTGAAAAATTTTTCTGTTTGGATGAGTTCAACAGTTTTTAATAAAAAATCTAAGCCTTTTTTTATGAAGATTGATAATTGTGAAAATTCATCTCCTTCGTTAAAAATGTAAGGATTTGGTTGAAACTTCGTTTCTTTTTTTAGTTGAAAATGAAACTGTTTTGTTACACCGTTCGATTTTTAAAATTGTCAATTCGTAAATAAGACTTTTGAGTTTGGATTTATAAATAAAAATGTAAAAATTAATAATATAAAGCGACTCAAAATAAACGAATTCTATTTATAATTTAAAAAGTTTCCAATTGCGAATGAATTGTAATTAATCCATTTTTATTTATCAAAATGATTCATTCTTTAATATTAAAAAATTTATTTATTAATCCTTCAATTCAAAGCATTGAAAGTAAGTTTATATTTTTTAACCAGACGTCCTTGAACTTTTCTCTTTTTTTTTATTTGAAAATTCAATTATTTTGATAGTACGTTAATTTCTAACATTTTCAATTGGCAAACTAAAATTTTTATCTCTAAATAACAAAGCAAAAATATTAATCTGGAATAACTTAAAATAAAAACAATGTAACTTTTATTTAAAAAAATTAATTTAATCGTTCAATTTTTAATGTTACGAACTGAAATTTTTTTTAATTATTATCATTTTGAACCTTGAAAATAATAGCGTAATTTGTATTTTTCAACCAGAAATCTCTAAAATGTTAAAGTCATAAAAATGTTTAAATGGTAATTTCGTATTTTAAAATAATTTAATTTAAAAAATTGTAAAGTTAAAAGGTGTTAAATGTTTGTGTTTTATACGTATGAATTATTGAGCGTTCAAATGAAATATTTCTCATTTAAAAATTTGTCAAGCTTCAGTTTTAAAAGTTTAAAATTCAAAAGATTTCCACCTCAAAAAAATCATTTTCAGATTTAAAATTTTGAATTTTCTAATTTCATCCTGAATTTTGAATTGGAACAGGAAATTTACAAACCAATTGTATGTATTTCTGAATTGGATCAGAGATTTTTTGAAAAAAAAAAATATAATTCAGATCTGGGACAAGCCATTATAAACAACTATTAAAAACTATACAAATTTGAACAGAGTGGTTCGAAATAGAAAGCCTTGAATTGTTAAAATTGTAACGAGCTAAATTTTAAGTTTGAACTCTACAGTTTTAATTTAGAATAATATTCAAAGTTAGTTTAAAACTTGAAATTATTTGGAATAATTTGAAACACGATGTAGATTTTTGCAGATTAAAAAAAAAAGCTTTTGAGAATTGTAAAATATTTAAAAAGAATAACAAAAATTGTTGTGATAGCTAAGAAAATTGAAAATGATTTTTTAGTTTGAAAAACTAATTTTAAGTGAAATAAATCAATTTTCAACCCAAAAGTTTACTTTTCAACAAAATAAATTACTTTTCTATCAAAGAATTGGTGTTTTAACTAATAAAATGTACAGGATGAAGTTTCAACATAAAATGGAATAGTACAATTTCCAGATAAAAACTGTGCTAAAAAATTAAATTGAACAAGAAAAAAAAAGAATTTTCAACAAAATTGTTAAATTTTCAAGGGAAAAGGTCAATTTTTGACCAAGAAGATTAATAGTTCAACTCTTAGTGAAATAATCGACTTTCAAACCCAAGAAGATGTACAGTTCATATTTTAACCAAACAATTGCATTTTTTACCAAAACGGATACATTTTCAACCAAAAAGATTAAAGTTCTACTAAACAAGGTCAATTTCCAACAAAAGACATGAACTTTCAACGAAATTGTTTAATTTTAAAAACAAAAAGAGTATTTCCACCCAAAAATTATGATTTTAATTTTTAACAAAAGTTGCATTCACAACAGAAGGACTTTACAACCAAAACATATTTCTAGTTGATAATTCAACCGAAAAATGTAATTTTTAATCAAAAAGTATAAATTTTCCATAAAAAAATTTAATTTCTACAAAGAAAGACGATCTCTTAACAAAACACATGATTTCTTAACCAAAAATGGTATAAATTACGTATGTATGGAGTCTAATTGTTAACGATACATACGGGTTTCTTTTTTTTATGATTTACAGAAGTTTTTAACCATTTGTATACTTTTTTATAGTTTGTAAGTTTTTACAATTTGCCTTTTTTGGTAAAAAAATCTTTATTTAAATTGATTTACATAAAAAAAAAAAATTATCAAACAAAATATAAATATTTTTTCCCCCAAAAAAGACCAATTTTAAACCAAATTAAAAATTTTAGGATAACCATTGTTATGAGCAATTCTTGTGGCAAAATATATAAAATTTAAGATTTTTTAAAATTATAATTTCCTTCAATCGCCAGAACGGCTACCAGAATTGTTTACAACAATGATTATTATCAAGTTTTCAATTAGTGTTATAATCATTTATTAAAGCGTAAAAAATTGTTATGTACACAATTTCAGTTTCTCTATGCTTTAAGAGACAAAATTATTATTCAAAAAATAGGGGAAATAAGACTTTGGAGCGTCAAGCTCTTTGGAATTTAATGTAGTTTCATTTAAAACAGAAAAATTTTTAATCGGGCCAAAATTGAAGGTACTGGATATTTTTAAAAGAAAAAAGTGCATTTCTTCCCTCTGTGCGCGCCTTCAACTCGACCTCCATGGTAGGAGTTCATACAGTGTTCTGTTTAAATGTCCCATGTAACATAAGGCAGAAGCCGCCGGTTGAGAACCGTCCAGCTTCGAGACCGAGTCCAGCTGTGAACAATAGAAAAGGGTCGCCGAGGGATCAAGCAGGCTGCGGTACCCTGAGATCGTCTTAAGCCAAAGTTTCCTATTTAACTAGTTTTTAATAGATAATTTAAACCATTCAAATCAATTTTTTTTTTAATTAAAAGTTTTCTATCGGAACTATTGTTCTTCTATTGGTTAATGCTAATTCATAATCGCTATTGAATGGGTATGAGAAAAACCCATCCAAAAGTAACTTTTCTTTACACGCTAGCCTTCCAACAAGACGACCTCCGGCAAGACGACCCGCTCAGCATTACGTCGGGCGAACGCTCATCGAAACGACGGCGGAGACCGTACCTCTATCCCCTCCACTTTCTTCTCTGCAATGCAAACGACCTAATGTTTCACTTAACACATAAGTTCGCTCTACACCGCACACGCTCTCAGCGCTGAATAGTGGGGACCCCTCACGCCGTCGTCTTGCCGGACGGTAAAAGTCCCGCGTTCGTCGTCTTATTGGACGGCTAGTGAAATTACAGGTTTTGAGGATAAAAAATGGTAAGATTATGAGTGTACATAAAAGTTGAGAGGGTGCTAATTGTTTTCGAAATTACAAGCATTGTTATTGTCTTTGACAGTTATGCATGAGTAGGTTGTGGTTTTGAAAATAAATACTCTTAAAAAAACGGTACTTACCTGATCACTCTAATTCTGATTCATTGTTAAACAATTATCTTCGTTGTTTGTTATTTGTTTTTGGGCTTTTCAGCGAAAGGTTTACTTTCAATAAATACAGTTTAGCCTTTCGGCGCCGGTAACGGAACAATCTTTCCGGTGCCGGCAAATGAAAAATGTTGCCGGTGCCGGGACCGGAGCAATTTTTCCGACGCCGGCAACGGAACGTACTAATACTGGTGTATTTCGATGCGTTCATTATAAACAATGGACATGGAAATACCTAAAAAAATAATTTGCAATATTAAATTTTCAAACTGTAAGTTTTTTGGCGAAGTATAAACACTATCGGTAGCCGTAGAAAGCATATTTAAAGCAGGCGGAAGGGATTGTCTGGCAATTGTAGAGTAAGGAATTGAAACTTAAAACTTATTTTGTTCATCTTTGGCTTTTGATGCTATCAATGGAACGTTGTACATATATTAGGGTGGTCCAAAAAGCGCTTGTAGTGCTACATGAAAAAATTTGTAATTAAAAAAAAATTGAACTCATGTTCCAGGGTTTCATGGAAACATGCCAAATTTTGTAGGGATTGAAGAGGATTGTCTACGAAATAAAAACATACTAATAACTTTTCTTTTCAAGCAATCCTCACCATTTCAGCAGCACCCCAAATATTACCGTAAAATAAAAAAATAAAACATTTTTACGCATTATTGTTACTTTTTAGCAATTTCCCTCGTCTTTTTCATACAAATAATTACTAATGGACAATTTGCATATTTACCATAAATTTTTAAACAATTTCGAATTGTTTTTAAAATGTAGATTATTTAAACAATTATTTATTCTCAAAAAATGTGAAAAAGGAATTGTATTTTCTAATTGAAATATAATTCTTTGTCATTGTTTGGAGTAATACATTATGTATTTATTTCAACATTTATTTATTGTCTATGTTCACAATTTCTAAGAATTGAGCCAGAGATATCAGCTTTATTTTGAAATTAGTATCTTATGCCAAGTTTTGTTGAAAAATTACATAATTTTGATATAGTTCTTTTAATTTTTAATCATTTTATATTTCTTCAAACAATTTTTATTTGCTCAAGCAATTTTTCTTCGATAACTAAAAAAATGAAATAAATAGAGCACATGCAATTATGGTTCTAACTGTATAGTGTATAGAAAGAATAAATGTACCACTTTTTAATTGGTTAAATAAATATAATTTGTTTAAATAATTACTTTTCCAAAATACTTTTAAAATCGAAATTAATTATATTTGTTCTATTTTATTTGATTTTTTTAGTTATCGAAAACTAACTGCTTAGGCAAATAAAAAATGCAAACAAATAGAAATTTGTTAAATATTACAAGAAATATTTCAAAATTATGTAGTAGTTCCACAAAAAGTATCATAGGATAACAATTTTAAGAAAATTTTTGCATTTATTTGTGAAAAGTTCCTAGGGCTAAATAGCCCTATCAGGAACAGGTGATACATGTTACAGTTAAATATGACAGCGATCTATTTGACGATTTAAATCAAAACGGATTTAAGTTTTACCAATGTGTAATTTCGTGGGTAGGATTCGACGTGTTAAATAAGTTACCAAAAAGTAGCTTTCTAAAAAGATATTGAGAAGGTGAATTTCTAATTATTATAGGTAGTTTGTTCCAAAGACAGGCACCACGAATAATAAAAAACCTTTGCATTTTACACGTGCGGTGTGGCTGAATTTTTAGTAGTTTTTTCCTTTCACGGAGTTTGGAAAGTGTTGGTTGATCTTTGTCAATAAAATGGAAAAGGTTAAGTAGATAGTGCGGAGCTTCATTAATGAAAATGCTATAAGGCAAATTACCCATAAAGAATTGTCTTCTTCTGGCGACGTTAGGAAGTACTGCTCTTTCTCTATATTGAGTAATATGTTCAATATTGGGGATGTTATGGATGAACCGAATGCAAGCATTAAGCGTGCGCTCAAGCCTAGCATTAAAATCATCAGTAATATCGTCGTAAACTACACAGCCATAGTCAAAGAAAGGAAGGATGAGGCTTTTAACTAGGAGGATACGCATTGAAGTAGGAAGTGATTCTTTATTCTTGTTGTGTTTTTGGAGGTCTCTAAATGATTATAGCGATTGTTTTAGCAGGGTTAAGAGTAAGGCCGCTTGTCCATGGCCACTGCACCACCAGATCAATATCCTTCTGTGCCCTTTGAAGTAAGCTCTTAAGGGCATGCCTTCGCTGACCACGTGACTAAACTAGTCCCCGGTTATGAGCATTTTTTTTTGGTGTTCACTGTGTCCACACGGATTGAGATATCGTGTTCAAAATTTGACATATTACATAAATATGTTTATAATTTTAAAGAAAGTTCATTTATAAATTGATGGAATAGGATATTACCATTCGAGTTATAGCACTTTGCAGATAATGTTTGGTTTGATGCATTTCAGATTTTTTTATTCTCGTATATTGAACACTGACACAAATTTAGGACTAAATCGTCTAAAGCTTAAAAAAATGTAATATAAGCAATAAAATTTGCACATTCGCTGCAAATAAAAAAATTAGCATCTGCACACGCGTAATCTATCATTATTTTTGGAGCACTTTTAGCGATTTCTAGCGGAGAAAAAAAGAAACTTTGAACGTCTATAAAGTCGAGATCGCGCGAATAATTTCGTTCATGAAATTTTTGTGTAGAGAATGAAATGATTTTCATTTTTTTTTGGTCCTTACTACATCCACACGGATTGAGTTATTGTGTTCAGGATTTAGGAAGTTATACATAAAGCACTAAGAAACGTTTGTATATATAAAAATGTTTATAATTACGAAGAAAGTTTTCTAGTAAAATACTACAGGAATAGGAAATAAACTTTTAACGTCGATAAAGTAGATGCCTCGATTTTAAAAAATCGAGGAACATCTTAGAATGTGATACTAGAAAATCCGTCCAAGTCACATCTTTAGAAATGAGCATCTTCAGAAAATAATAAAAATTTTCTAATATTTATATATTCTTGTGGATTTTTTGCACTGGTCTGAAACAATTTTAAGAATAAAAATAAAATTTCGCCCGGGTGCGAAAGACAAGTCGAGTCCGACGCTGAATCAAGAATTATGGAATTTGTTTGGAAAACTCCGAAGAACAAATTTTAGCGAATTGCTGGTGTTGCTATGTTTCCAATTTGAAATTTATCTTTTATTTTTAGGACCAAAAAAGTGAAAATCATTTTACACAAAAACTTCATGAACGAACTTAGTCACTTGATCTCGACTTTATTGACGGTCAAAGTTTCTTTTTTTCTCCGCTAGAAATCGCTAAAAATGCCCAAAAACTAATGATAGGTTACGTGTGTCACTTTGCGTGTATGCAGATACTTATTTGTTGATTTGCAGCGAATGTGCAAATTTTATTGCTTATATTAATTTTTTTCAAGGTTTAGACGATTTAGTATAAAATTGGTGTCAGTGCTCAATATGAGCGAATCAAAAAATCTAAAATGCATCAAACCAAAAATGTTCTGCAAAGTGCTATAACTCGAATGGTGATATCCTATTCCATCAATTTATAAATAAACTTTCTTTAAAATTACCAATATATTGATGTATATAAACGTTCTTTAGTGCTTTTTATTTTATCTGTCAAAGTTTAAACACGATATTTCAATCCGTGTTGACACAGTGAACACCAAAAAAAAAGCTTCTAACCGGGGGCTAGTTTGGTCACGTGGTCACCGAAGAGCATGCCCTTAAGATTAGTAATTGGCCCGGAAAGGTAAAGCTTAAAGTCGTCAGCATATTTGTGATAGTTGCAATGTTGAAGCTCGTTACCAAGTTTAGAGGTATAAATATTAAATAAAGTGGGTGCAAGCGTGGATCCCTGAGGGACAGCACTCTTAATCTCCCCTCAAACTGAGTTCGGCATTGCTAATTTTTACTCTTTCAGACCGATTACTAAGGTACAATTCAAACTATTTAACAACCATGTATGAGAGGTGGAGCGATTTGAGCCTGGTCAATAGTTGATTATGGTTAAATGTATCAAACTCCTTAGAAAAGTCAAAAAGGACAACAACCGCTATGTCCCTTCTATCAATTGCCAACCCAGGGGGCACACAAGTCCTAAACTTGTACTATATACGTCTTTCGGCGGACGTCTTAAGGATTTCCTGACGACCTTTTAAAGACATGAAAAGATCCAAAGGATGTCTTAAGGACGCCAAATCATATGACATAGAGGTACATTCTAAGGACCTCTTTAGGGCGTCCTGGTGCCCACTGTGAATTTAAGTTCAGAAGTTACTTTGAGTGAGGCTGTAAGTGTACTAAGTCTGGTACGGAACTCAGATTGGATTGAGTCCATTAAATTATTTGTTTCAATGTGTGAAGTAAGTTGCTGATGAACAATGCGTTCGAAAGATTTAGGCAAAGCACATAGGATGGATATGGGACGGAAATCTCTAGGAGAGGTAGGGTTCGATATTTTTGGAACAGGGCGAATAATCGCCCCTTTCCAGACATCTGGAAATAATCCTACATGCAGGGATGCATTGTAGATGTGCAAGATAATTGGGCCGATGACTGCTAAAGCAAGGCGAATCATTTTAATTGAAATACCATCAGAACCTTGAGAAGTCTATTTTACCTCGAAGAGTTTTTTAATTAGGGTTTCTTGTGATATGTCAGAAAAGAATAATTTAGTATAATCAAAAGTAGAGGAAACGGAAGACGGGGAAAGAGAGCTATATATGTACAAGGAGTGTGGATTTTGTAGTAAAAGCGTTCAAAAGTTCTGCAGGTGAGAAATTTTTATCAGGAGTCAGGTGTTTAGAAGGAATAAGTCCAAGCCGTTTCAAAAGAAGCCAGAAATTTTCATTTTTATTCCTGTTTTTGATAGAATTGTAATTATATTGGTTGTATAAATCTCGGATTTTGTTTGGCACTAGATTTCTCAGTTTACGAAATTCGGCTTGAATAATACTATTTTTTGTTCTTTTAGCCAATCCACGTTTTTTCTCTTTCTTTTATTAAATGTTTTATATAAGGAGTGATCCAAGGAGTAGACGTCTTCTTTGCTTTAGGGGCATGGAGAGGCGCAAATTTGTCAAACGCTGAAGATAAAAATGCAGTCAGACAAATCACCTTTCTATTTATATCCTTTTCAATAAAAATACTATTCCAATCATAAGTAGAGAGGTGCTCAAGAAATTCAGTGTCATTTCGATTCTTAAGATTGCGTATGGGCAGGGGAGTTACGCCATTGGGTGGACCGACGGAGAACTGGTATTAGATGCTGATAAGATCATGGTTTGAGAGGAATGAGATTGGGTGTTGGGTAGAAGGAATCACCTTGTCTAAATTCCACAATCATCAAGTCAATCCATGTACTAGAATGATCAGTGTGGTGGGTGGTATCAAAGGGAACTATGGATAATCCGACAGAGAAAACTACTGATTTTAAATAGTGAGTTAAATTGTTGGTAGCATTAAGATTTGTGTTTAGGTCACCGGTGAGTATAATGTTATTGTAATTAGGTATAAGATCAAAAATGTTATTCTCAAGTTCCCTGTCTTAGGAGGCGTTAGAAGGTTTGTAAATCACATCCACCAACAGACTGCCATGAGGCGAGGATACCATGATAAAAAGGTATTTGGCAGTAGGGTAATTGGCAAGAGGACCCACTCCCACATGTACACCCCTTAAGCTGTCATGAATATAGAGACAGACCCCACAGTGCCACAAGGCTCGAAGAAATGTTAGGCGTTAGCCAGGTCTCAGATATGGCTATGATATGATAAGAACAGGACATAAAGTGATGTTTAAATTCAAGGTAATGGGCAAGTAAAGACTGAGCATTAACGTGACAAATATTTAAAGTTTCCATTGTGAGATTGATAGGTAAAGTTCAAATATAGTCATATATATAAATGTCTGAAATACGTAAATAAGTTGAAAAAACGATTCCGTGAAGCTAAAGTAACAGAGAGTAATAACCAACACAATCCAGTTTACATGATTAGAATTGAAAATAGGGATTAAAGCACATTTAGAAGTTGAAATTAGAACATCAATAAGCAGGGTTGAATCACCGCAGTAGAAAATACAAAATTGTTGATATTCAGCTATGGAAGTCGCAGTATATAGAATGGCCAGCATGCAGCAGTATATTAAATATGACAGATATTTATCTATGTAGCAGTAAAATAAACGATAAAGTACTGCTAAAGATCGAAAAGAAAAAATCAAATACATAATGGATTTAAAGAGTAGTTGCTATTGTAGCCCTTTAACAGATTGAATGTTAGACAGATGTATCCTAGGTGAGCCATCCGCCTTACGGCAGAACATTTTTCCGCCAGCAATCCACAAGTATTTGATATTTGTTTGTTTCCGAAGACCGAGAGCCATAGCATAAATCTTCTTATTTAGTGGTGTTAATGGCTCACGAAGGTAAATGAAACGTTTTTCGTTGTCAGTGCATCCCATATTCAAGGTAGAGAAGTCTCTCTTAACCTTAATTCTTGCAATAAGTTCATCTCGTAGATCTTGTCTACCGAATTTGGCTATAATGATCAGGGGGGGGGGGGGTCATTGACGGTGCTTTCGTGAGTCGATACAGTTTCACATAGTCATTCTTACGAATATTTACGTCAAGAGCCCTGCCGACAGATTCCAAGAAGGCCATGAGATCTTCGTTCGGCTTCATGGGTAGGCCATGAATTTCCAGCGTCGTATTCAGAACCGCTTGACTGTGCAAGCGCTTCGCTTTGGCCGTCAGAGACAACTTTACGCAAGGATTCAACGAGTCCCGGGTGTAGGGTGTCAACATTTTCCGAGGCACTGACGAAGGGGGGAGTAGGGGGTACAATATCTACACCATTAACATCCTGTAGAGCAGTGGACTTAGAGTTCACACTTGGGTTGCTAGAAACTACCATAGAGGTGCCACTAGTTGGCAATGGAGAACATTCCTTGAAAACATAGTCCATTTGGCCTTTTTTGAGTTTTTCAAAAGTTTTTCGCGAAATTCCGACATTAGCACATGCCAAATGCCCTAGATTGCCACACTTAACACAAGCGAGAACTTCAGATCCCCCTCTGGATACAACTACACTACATTCCGAACACGCACCCATAGTTCTGCAGGAAAGACTAACGTTAAAGTTACGTAAAAACAAAAGTGCATAAACATGAAACAATTAATTAATTAAAAACAATGTCACAATGTTCCATGGAACAAGTCACCGGCACATTCGCGAAATATAAATTTTTATGTAATTAAACACTTCAAAACTTATATAAACACAACAAATTGAAGAGCAGCAAATTCACACATCCGCATCCGATCGCCGTCAAAACAGGTCAATGCTTGAAGAAGTAAATTTCCATAAAAACCTTTTTTTTAGGTAAGTGTACTTCTTAATCATTTAATAATTGTAATAATGTTTTTAATTATTATGTATTAATTACTCTCAACATTTCTCTGGCTCAATTGTTGAAAATTGTAAAGATAGAGAATAAATAAATGTTAATATAAATACATAATGTTTTTAGAAAAATTTATTACTCCAAACAATGATAAACAATTACATTTCAATTAGAAAACACAATCGTTTTTTTATATTTTTTGAGAATAAATAATTGTGGAAATAATCTACATTTGTTAAAACAATTCGAAATTGTTTTAAAATTCATGGTACATATTCAAATTGTCCATTAGCAATTATTCGTATTAAAAAGGTGAGGAAAATTGCTAAAAAGTAACAATAATACGTAAAAATGTTTTATTTTTTTTTTATTTTACAGTAATATTTGGGGTGCTGCTGAAATGGTGAGGATTGCTTGAAAAGAAAAGTTATTAGTATGGTTTTATTTCGTAAACACTCCTCTTTAATCCCTACAAAACTTGGCATGTTTCCCGTGTAGCACAAGAAGCGTTTCTTGGACCACCCTAATGTACATACAACGTTCCATTGATAGCATCAAAAGCCAAAGATGAACAAAATAAGTTTTAAGTTTCAAAGCCTTACTGTACAATTGCCAGACAATCCCTTCCGCGTGCTTTAAATATGATTTTTACGGCTACCGATAGTGTTTACACTTCGCCAAAAAATCTACAGTTTGAAAATTTAACATTACAAATTATGTTTTCAGGTATTACCAGGTCCATTGTCCATAATGAACGCATCGAAATACACCAGTATCAGTACGTTAGTAACGTAGTTCTTTAAAGATTAGACCTTTAAAAATATTTTTTTCCAATTTTCATGACCATATTCATAAGCAGTGAATGAAAAATACATAACTACACGCTTTTCGAAACTTCACACCCGGCGGAAAAAAGCTATATTTATTTTTAAAACCGCAACCTACTCATACATAACTGTCAAAGACAATAACAGTACTTGTAATCTTCAAAACAATTAGTACCCTCTCAACTTTTATGTAGATTCATAATCTTACCATTTTTCATCCTCAAAACCTGTAATTATACAGAAAAATTATTTTCCAAATATTTTCAGGTAAAAAATGTACATTCATTCTCACACAATTAATAATATTCATGACATTTAAGCATGAACATATTTTTTTCAAACAATGGCTTCAATATTCACGGATGCAGAGGCGTCAAATGCAGTCAATTAAAACCTTCACTTCGCTTCATTTGCATAAACAATTTATTCTTCATTTGTCTACACACAATTTTGTTCTTATTTATTCATTCTCCTTCTGAAAAATAACCTACAAAACAATGAAAAACTTCTTCAAAATTTACAAGTGCAACTCATACGTTCACTTTACTTCTGTTTCATTAATCTACAAATTAATCTTTAACTACTCTTAAGTCAGAAATTTGACAATAAACAATTATTTTCGGCGTATTTAATATAATTCTTTTGTAATTTTAAACTTTACGCGGCAATAAATAGGTTTAGTAAGATCACGCCGCCAATTGGATACTTGTGGCATCATTCTCTAGCTCTTTGATATACGCACGACCATCTTTCGAACACATTTGACCACTGTGCACGAACTATACCTTTCTAGGTGAAATGACATTTTGGTGAATTGAACATCAGGAGAATAGTCCTTTTCATCTAAAAGCGGAAGCTTAGGCGGCGCCATGACACTTAGCGGGCATTAAAAAATTTCGATCACATTTTTGGTAAAATGTACACTATCGTACCTAATTTTAATTTAAAATTGAATGAAAATAATGTGCCAGGTGCTGAATTATTGCATAAAAAGGTGGAAAAAATACCATTTGTCAGTTAAAAAGGTGGTTAAAATGCAGAAAATAATGTACCAAAGGAAAAAAGCAGCCACTTATTGGCCGGTATGTGGAATGCAGGTTATGTTTACACTGCGTATAGTGTAAGGTTTAAACAGTGAAAAAATAGTGTTTTGCATAAAAGTGAAATAATTTTAGTAATTACAAAATATAAAAAAAAGGTTGATATAGCATTTTTAAAGAGATGCAGTTGAAAATGAATTGATATCTATCATTATAAGAGGGTTGTCAGTTTTGAAATCCACCTAGCTTTCAAATTACTGAAATAAATGCAAATGCGATTTTTTTAGTTTGAACATTTTTCTCATTTTTTCAAATTTACTTTCTTTTCCCGATTTGTCCCGTTCGCGAGTTTAGCTCAATATTTAGAACAACTTTCATTTTTTTGAAATAGTATTTTTTCAGTTCTAACTTACGGGACAATCATTTCATTCTTTGAAAGATTTTCTACAAATCTTGTTGATAATTTTTACATTATCATCCAAAATGAGAAGTTATTAGTTTTTTATGAAAAATGGCTTTTTCGGATTTTATCAAATGTCGACGTTTTGAGGCCCCTTGAGCCAGAAAAACGAGTTTTTACGTCGGGGTCTGTTATCTGTCTGGCGTCGTCGTTGTTGTCTATATACCGGATAACTTTAGAAAGACTGGTCGGATTGGATTGGGATTTGACTTTGATAACTTTTTTTGATAAAATCAAACTTACCAAAGTTAAAGGATTTTCAAAATCCAAAAAACCAAACAAAAATGGACTTTTGAAGTAAAAAAAGCTTGATATGGAAAAAAGTCAAGAGGCGAAAAACGCTACGTTTTCAAGGCCCCATGATTATTTTATCACATTCTCATCCATAATGATAAGAGTTTTATGCGAAAAATGACTTTCGTGAATTTCATGAAATTTCGACGTTTTGAAGCTCCTTGAGACACAAAAACAATTTTTTACGTCGGTACCTGTGTGTCTCTCTGGCGTCTACATCGTCTTTATTATTGATGTTGTGGCTGTCTGTATATCGGGTAACTTTCGAAAAAATAGTCGTATTGGATTGTGCTTTCACACACAGTTTTTTCATTTTAAGAATTGTATGTAAAAATTGTACTATTTTTATTTTTATAACAAAAATTTTCCCTCAATTAAATTGTTGCAATAAAAGTGTTTCGAAGAGATTTTTTTAAAATCTTTCAGGGAATAAAATTAGAATTTATAGGTCGACAAAGGTTTGTTTTCTTTACCAAATTTGGCTTTCGTTTAAATTTTTCCAGTTGTTTTTACTATAGTACAATTTACGTTTGTATTTCGGGCAAAGAAATCCATTCTATTGTTTGAAAAATATTCTTTGAGCTTCAATTTTTCAATTTTAGAAGTTATAAATTCAATCGTGAAAAATAAATGAAATGTTTTAATTAATTGATATTTAAAACAAAAAAACCTTTGTGAACTTCAATCTAAATGCAGCTGCAAACATTGAATTTGAAATGCGTTGAATTCAAGATATATTTTAAAAAGAAAACTGAAAGCAGAGGATCGACTTTCAAAAGAAGCGGAAGAAAGTGACTCGCTGGATAGCAAATGAACATGGAAAATGGTGTATTTTCGCATTTTTAAATGTTAAATTTAAACTTTTTCGCGTTGTAACAATTTCGAATCCCATAATGTTATTTTTTACCGAACCTATAACTAATAACGAAAATTCTGAAAATTCAAACAATAAGGCTGTATTCTGAAAATGAAGCATATTTAACGTTAAAATTCAAGGTCTTAAACTGAAGGCTTAAAAATTTGCAAATTTTACAATTAGTGTTGTCTAAATTGTATTGGCATCTTAAAAGAGTATAAATAGTTCTTAAATTACTTTTTAAATTTTCGGAAGTTTACCTTTTTTGCATACCTCAATGTCAAAAAAGCTTACCCAATTTTTTCAAATTTTAATCACTTATTTTCTAAGAGAAAATCACGCCCGTTTACCAGTCATTGAAATGGATTAGAAAAAAATCGCTAAAACACAAGAACAAAAGTTGGATGCACAGCGAATTTTTAAATTTTTAATTGAGATTATCTTTAACTTTGTGAAATCAAAAATTTCCATACACATTCCTTTTTATTAATACTGTAGGAAAAAATCAACAAGATCGATTGTCGAAATTATAATTAGAGCAAATTTTCTTTGATTCTATGTGGACGGCTGAAATATCCCGAAAAATAAAATTCCCGACTCGGTGAAACTTTCTGTCCCGAATAATAAATTTGCAAAACTAATAAAATTCTTCGACAGTTTATACAATTAACGAATTTGAAAATTCCCAAATAATAAAACTCTCAAAATAAAATTGTTTCTTAATCAATATTAATTATTTATTAAAAATACGAGAATAAAATATTTTTATCAAATATATTTTTGTTTAATATTTAAAGTGTTAAAAATTATTGTTTGAATTAAAAATTAAAATTGTACGAAAATTTTACCGACAAATTAATATAAAAAAACACGTGGTTTTTAATCAACATTTCGATTTTTCGGAAGAACTTTTGTGATTTAAAAAATACTATATACATTTTCAACCAAAATATCTTATCCAGAAATATATCTTGTTTTAATTATTTTAATTTTAAATTTAAACAATAATGTTCAAACACCTCGAACATTAAAAAAGTTGTTTCTTTGGTATGAATATTTGATTATTTTAATTAAAAAATATATTTGTCAAAGAAAAATGTTTTCAGCACTTGTTTATCTCGAAATTTCATTCTATAATAGTTTTTTTTTAATATGATTTTTCAATACATTTCTTTTTATAATTAAAAAAAAAGACTGTTCCAAAAACCTGGATCAGGCTTCAGATCTGAAAAAATTCAGTGATATACATACATGTCAAACTTTTCTAACCTCAAAAAATCTTTCTACTGCTTTACCGTCATATTTTACGAAGAATGAGAAAACAAGAATTCGACTTCGTAGTACGGTGAGGGCAGCACCTCGATAGGGCAGAAAATGTGATGTCCTATATATATAATCCCCCACACTGACGCCCCTTACCGCATCTACGTTTATAATATCTTTGATATTAGAATGCACACAGAGTGCGCAGTAGCATTTCGCGCAGTCCGTCTTCTTTTGCTTTATCAATGTACGAAGTTTGGTTCCAAAAGACTGTACGCTTTTTTGTTGGTATTTTGTGCGGGATCCTTTGTTCTTTTTTAAAGCCCTAAATTGTGGCTGCCATATTGGATCTTCTTGGGGTTATAACAAAAAACTGACACCGGCAATAGAAAGGGCAAACTCGAAAACCCCTGAGATAATATTTTGAGAAAAAAAAATATCGTACCGTCTGCAATAGAGAATGCGTTGTATAAATCTGAACACCTCAGCGTTAGTGGGTTAAATCGCTAAAATGAAAAATTTCAAATTACAATATTTTGGTGAAAAATAAAGATATCCTAATAAATCCAAGTAGGTTTGAAAGGGGAAGGTTAGTACTTTCAAATTCCATATTAGCTTTTGCGGTAGACATTTTTCTTTTTCGGTTACATAACCTCAAAAACAGCTATAAAACGCGGTTTTCGCAATTTTGGTCAGGATATCTTGAAACCCTGACGTACATGAGCAATTTTGAGCTTGTATTCGGATTCAGCGCATTAAAATCCTTCGGAAATGTTAGGCCTGGTCTCTGGCTTTAAAATTTGTCGGCCTGTGTAATTGAAGTTTCAAGCACATAGTACAGTTTTGAACCAAAGCTAGATGGATTCTGAATCTAAAATAAAATAATAGACGTTTCAAATACTAGTGAAAAGTTTCTGTGAAAAAAAAGTAAGAGAATAACAAATCTTTTTAAATACATTTAGACTCATGGTAATTTAAAATGCGTTTTAAGTTATATCATCATTGCAACCTACCCCACGTAAAATGAAATTGAAAAAATTATTATATTTTTTGCTTAATCCCTTCGCTGGCAGAGAGAATTCGACAAAAAGGGCCCAAAATGGCAGGAATATTTGTTATCCTGAAAATTTGCATCCTGGGGTTTTTGGGGTCAATGTATCCTAATCTGAAGTGAAAATTTAGAAATTCAAAATGGCGTACGAAAATACAAAAAACGGCTGTAGATAAAAATGGTGTAGTAGATTCTACTACTCCGTTTAGTAAATTCTATGAAGCCAACAGAAGGATCTACTTTGTATGGTATAGTCTGTCCGTTTTGAATTTTCTAGTTTTTAAGTACCAAGATTTATCCAAATCGTCCAGCTTTTTGTATTTAAGTCCGCCATTTTGAATGTTCAAATTTTGACTTCAGATTCGGATACAGGGACCCCAAAAACCCGTAAGTACCGAGATTTTTCCAAATTGAGCTGTTTTTGTATTTTCGTATTTTCGTCTGCTATATTGAATCCGGCATTTTAAATTTTCGAATTTTGACTTCAGATTCGGTTTCAGCGATCCCATAAACCCCCGAGCAAGACTTCAATGCAAAATCGGAGTAAGTTAAATAGAAAAAAAGATTGACGCGTTTTGCATCAATGCCACACAGGGCACGGAAACTTTTGACGCATTTTGCGTCAATGCCAACGAACGTACTTCTCCTCAAGGGATTTTCTTCTTTTTCCTCCAGTTAGTAACTGGAGCAAAAGCTTATGCTCTCCCTAAAGTTCACAAACCCAATTTAAGTTGGAGACTAATTGTTTCCACTGTTGGCTCTCCAGCTTATAAATTATCAAAATATAT
>NC_046663.1:114190839-114194544 GCF_010883055.1 Belonocnema kinseyi
GTTCCTCAGCCACCGTATTCACCAGACCTGGCCACCAGCGACTATTACTTGTTCCCTAACCTGAAGAGATGGCTCACCGGTAAGCGTTTTTACTCAAATGAGAAGCTTATAGCTGAAACTGAGGCGTATTTTGGAGACCTTCCGATCGAGTACTTTTCGGACGGTATCAAAAAGTTAAAAAAATCGTTGGACTCGCTGTATCGACCTAAATGGAGAGTATTTTGAAAAATAAAACCGACTTTGGCCAAAAAAACGTCTCCGTGTTTCATTTTTCAGGGACTCATCAGACTGCCTAGTATTTCAGAATTTTTTGCGAGAGAATGCACTACTGGCTGCGATTTTCAGGGTGAATCCACACCTGTCTGTACATTTTATCGATGTCCGCAGTGATGACAATGCGGTGAAGTCTGAAACGCAACACCGGTGAGTGGAAATCTTGCTGAAGAGTTGGCCTAACGAGTAGTATGTCATTCAGCGACTTGCGGAAGTACTTTTTGCTGATCCGTCGAAGGCGACTCGCAACTTTGTTGTTGTGCTGTCCGGTCTTAAAACTGAATGATGAGGAATATAATACTTTATTTCATGACCTTGTAAGGACTCACCACTTATAGCTGTCATGTGACTCAATTCTTTATATTCCATCATGAATGCGGAATATAATTATCGCTGAACTTGCCGTCGTTGTCTCTGGTAACATCCTTCTTGAATAGCTCTTCACACCGAGCTTCCTCTGATGATAAGATAGGGTGATGATTGAGAGATTCTTCAATGTTCCAGAATTTCTCAATCTGAGTATCCAATCTGCTGAGGCTGAGATTGCACATTGCGCGAAGATCACCTAAAACGTTGGGAAGATCACCGGCTATTATCCAGCCTAGTTTCATCTTCTGCAACACTGGAAGTCCTCGGGATAGCCTAATTTGTCCTATGCAAATCAGATTCCAGAAGAGTCCAATTCCGATAACGATGTCGACCTCACCGCCTGCATGGTACTCTGGATCCGCTAATTTAAGGTTAGGTGGTATCTCCCAAGGCCTATCTGCTTTCGTAAGGACTGGTAGGTTTCTTGTAACCCTTTCTATGACTAAGAAATTTAGGGTTGCACAATATCCGTTGAATCTGGAACCAATTGTTGCTTTTGTATAGTAGGTGTTCTGAGTGCATGTTGCGCCTATCTCGATGTCTTGTTCGTGAATCTTTAATTGCAGATCTTGACTCAAACGTGATGTCATGAAGTTTGAGGTCGAACCGCTGTCTAGCAACCCTGGCGGACCGAAGAAACCAAATGAAGCCTCTACAAAGTACCCGTGAAGACCCCATTGGGTCCCCATTCAGTTCCTTTTTAAAAAACTCGAAAAAACAGCAAAATCCACTTTTAAATTGTTGAAATTCGGATTCTACGCTAAAATTCCCTATAGAAGGTCACAGAATAATCGCAATAGTTTTTTTTTTGCAACTATAAAAAGTTTTAAAATATATAAGACGTATAACGCCTGTTGACTGCTACACTTTAAACGCAACGCCTGTAAGTAGCAGTCAACAGGCGTTAGACGTCTTATATTTTTTTAACATTTACCGTTGGAAAAAAACTATTATGATTATTCCGTGACCTTTTATAGGAAATTTCAACGTAGAATCCGAATTTCAACAATTCAAAAGTTGATTTTGCTTTTTTTTGAGTTTTATAAAAAGGAACTGTATGGGGAGCCAAGTGGGTCTTTACGGGTATTTTCTAGAGGCTTCATTCGGTTCCTTCGGTCCGCCAGGGTTGCAAGACAGCGGTTCGACCTCAAACTTCATGACAGCACGTTTTAGTCAAGATCTGCAATTAAGGATTCACGAACAAGACATCGAGATAGGCGGAACAGGCGGAACATGCACTCAGAGCACCTATTACACAAAAGCAACGATTGGTTCCAGATTCAACGGATATCGTGCAATCCTAAATTTCTTAGTTGATCCAGGACGTTGATTACCGCTGATCCCAAAAGCGCTTCGTAACCTGACTGTGATGTCAGTGCTGTGACGACAGCTGCATTTGCCACTGATTTGATCGCCCCTGGAGGTGCAGTGCCCCGTGCATCAGGTGCCCCATCGTCTGATTGCACTAATGTGTTGTGTGCTTGAAGACAGACTCTATCAGAACTTTTACATTCGTTGCCTGAATGAGTCTTCTTTAAACAATTAAGACAAAGATTCATTGATTGTGCTTCTTGAATCCGCTGTTTCACACTGATACCTCTAAAATCTGAGCATGCATATAATATTTTCCGCAATTGTAGCATCCGCTTGATTGTGTGACGTTTTCTTGTGATTTTCTTGCGAAAAATCTGTCAGTTTTGTTGAAAGGCTTACCTTTATTTTTGTTATTTGATGAGGATGGGTTCGATTTTGTCCCTTTATAAAAGGGAGTAAGTAAAGAAATAAAATTTCCCTTCAGAAAAGGAATTTTCGATAAGGAACAGGAATTTAAAAATATATATAAACTGGGATTTAGAATGAAAGTATTAAAAAATCAGTGTTGTAAGTCAAAATTCGTCACAATTTAAAAGTTCCTTCTTCCGAAATTAAATGAAAAAAGAGAGTGCAAAAACGGTAAATATTCTATTTAAAGTGATTTCTATGAGAAAAATGTGTAATATTAACAATTTTAATGATAAGAACTTGTAGCCGTATAAAATATTTATTGTTTTGAAAGTTTAAAAAACTGTTAGTGCGAAATCATAATGCTCAAATGTGTAGCTCCGGGCTGTACGCCATATAATAACAGCAAATAGCTCATTTTTCAACCCAAGAATATTAATTTTTAATCAAAATGATGAATCTTAAATTCAAAAAATTATAATTTTCAACAGACGATTTTGATTTTCAATCAAGTAAATTTATAACTAACGTAAAAGATTAATTTTAATCTAAAATGATAAATATTTAACAGGAATACTTGAACTTTTATACAAAAGAAGAATTTTTAAATAATGAGATTAACTGTCAAAGAAAAAACTGATTTTCTACCAAAAAGTCGATTTTTCAAACAACATATGTGAATTGTCAACGAAATGAATAAATTTTCAATGCAGAAAGATAAATTTACATCCAAATTGTTGAACTTTGAACTAGAAAAGCTCATTTTTTCACCCGAAATAGTTATATTTTCTACTGAAATAGTTAATTTTCTGGTTAAAAATTGATTTTAAAGAAACTAGTTATATTTTAGAACTTTTCGAAATACTACTTCTATTCTAAAAATAGGCGGTCGATTTTTGACTGAAACGTATGTGGGAATAGTAAACATTGACGAAAAAAAATATTTCGAACAATTGGAAGTTAAAAAACTTTCCAAAAAAGAAATGTCTAATAAACCATGAGAAAATCCACTGAAAAAAAAGGTTTCCGCGTATAAGAGGTGCTATTTTGGAAAGTGCAAAAGTGACAGTCGGTGCAAGTTCTACTTGGTGATGTGTGCGCAGAGATGAGTATTTTTCAAGCATAAGGGATGTAAACAAGGATACTTACATTTGCTCATTGCATTTCGTGGGAAGAAAATTTTAAGGTAAAAATAAACAATTAATTATATATTCTAGGACTGTGGAAGAAGGGATTTTGAATTGATTTCAAATTCTTTATGTCTTACGGTCCAATCGTAAATCGAGAAAATAAATATGAGTCAAAAAAACATGTTCTTCGAAACTCAGATATTTATTTTAT
>NC_046663.1:114194644-114207682 GCF_010883055.1 Belonocnema kinseyi
GCCTACAGCATTAGCTACCTCTCTCAATTCCACTTTGGGATCATTCAACATCATATCATGGATTTTTTCGACATTTTCTGGTGTAGTGACCTCTTTTGGGCGTCCAGATCGTTCAGCATCAACTGTCCTCGTAAGGCCACAACGAAACTCGGTAAACCACTAATGAATCGTTCCAATCGACGGTGCAGAGTCCGGGAAATACTTATCCAGCTTGGCCTTGGTCTCGGATATCGTTTTCTTGCGAAGATAGTAGTAACTCGGAAGTTAGTCGCTTCTCAGTACTGTAACTTGTAAATGCGTAAACATAAATGGCTAAAGTTTTGACAGGCGTCATTTGAAGGATCAAGCTCGACGAAAATGGTTCACATTAGTGAATACTAATGCCATCTCTTAGAATTTTCAGGTACTTATCAGACTGCCTAGTACAACTCACGACCTTTCAGCTGAATACAATCACATACGTTACAGAAGCAGCTCCCATTCTAGCAACAAGGTGCTTGAAAGCGATTTCTGAGAACGTCAAAGACAGCAACCCAATAGCAGGACAAGTGATATCCAATGACTACTACGTGGACGATATGATCACTGGTGCAGACTCCCTCAAAGAAGCCTTGAACTTGCGCGCTCAAATCTCTTCAGCATTAGAAAGTGTGTGTGAAATAAAGAAAAATTTCAAAAAGATCTATTCTTTCAGAAACAGCTCAAATCTTCGATCCTCTAGGTTTGCTAGCACCAGCTGTGATCTCAGCCAAAATTGTCATGCAGGAACTTTATCAGCTCAAGCTTGACTGGGATGAAGCAGTTCAAATTCACATGTATACTCAGTGGGAACGTTATCGAGAAACCTTGAGTGATCTCAACGACATCAGGATATCCAGGCGAGTCATTAGTGGCGACTACACGGACCTTCAACTTCATGGCTTTTCCGATGCAACAGAAAAGGTGTACGGTGCTTGCATCTACATCCGAGCTACCAATCAATCAGGAGAGAGCTCGGTAAGACTGTTGTGTGCAAAGTCACGAGTAGCACCCTTGAAACAAAGGATCTTCCCAGTCTTGAGCTCTGCGCGGCATTGTTGCTAGCAGAACTTTTCTGGAAGGTCACAAAATCACTGAAGGTCAGTATGCAATCGTATTTCTAGATAGATTCCAAACTCGGTCCATCATATTTATCTGACGAACCAAGACGTTGGATAAAATTCATTGGTAATCGGGTGAGCTAAATTCAGCAACTGACAGATGTCAATCAATGGAGACACGTATCTGGTAGCAACAATCCAGCAGACCTTGTCTCACGAGGTGTTTCACCAGCGGAACTCATTGAGAATGAACTATGGTGGACTGGGCCCTCATGAGTCCAATTTAATTCAGACTGCTGGCCTAACAAAGGACAGACACCGAACGAGGTACCAGGACGAGGAAAAGCAGCCATGTGTCATCTCAGTGTACCAAAATAGCACATGATTGATCGTTTCTCCACTCTCTACGATTTATTGCAGGAAACTAGTTTTTTCTTCAGGTTCTACAAAACGATCGCAGGAGAAAATACAAAGGTGCGCAACGAGACTATCACTACGGACGAGATGCAGTTTGCGTTAAGGATTTTAGTTGGCATCCTCTCAATTGCAAGAATCAACTGCTCGCTCTAAATCCATTCATTGATCCAGGAGGACTATTGCGTGTTGCGGATCGCCTCGGAAATTCCGATCGACCAGAGGATCAAAGACACCCTCTAATTCTAGCTCCACATCACAAGTTAACCGTGCTCATTATCATCGCAGAACATGAGCGATTACTCCACGCTGAACCACAATCAGTCTTAGCAAATCTTCGATTGAGACTCTAGGTTATTAGGGGGCGCAATACAGTTAAGAACGTCATCCGCCACTGCATGAAATGTACTCGAGCCAAACATATCTTAATCAATCCTCAGATATATCATCTAACAGCCGACAGGACAAAGCAATGTCGACCTTTTTGCAGCACAGGAATCGATTATACCGGACCAATCTACATCAAGGCAAGAACCAGACGCAGTCAAACTAAATTGAAGGGTTACATAGCTCTCTTTGTTTGTTTCAGCACAAAGGCCATTCACTTAGAGTTGTAACCGATCACAATACGGCAGATTTCTCTGTGCTTTGAGAATATTTATATCACGCCGTGGCAGAGTAGTCAATTTATACTCTGACAATGGGATCAACTTCGTCGGAGCTGCCACACAATTACAAGAACTCACTCAGACACTTCAATTAGCTGAACTGATGGATGCTCTCTGCAATGAAGGAATCAAGTGACATTTTATTCCTCTAAGATCATGACACTTCAGCAGCCTCTGAGAGGCAGGTGTACGTTCGATTAAAAATCATCTCAAGCGGATTCTGAGAGATTCATTCTTAACCTTCGAAGATTACTACACCGTGCTCACTCAGCTAGATGACTGTCTCAATTCGAGACGCAACACATATTTATTCCATGACCCTACAGATCCTCTACCACTAACACCAGGACATTTTCTTAACAGAGAAGCATTGGTAGCACTGCCTGAGAACGATGTAACGAGCATTCCACATAATAAACTCATTATCTGGGACAGATTACAAAAAATGAAGCAACATTTCTGGAAGCGGTGGTTTGTGACTGCCCTTCATCCAGGAAAGGACGGAGTGGCCAGGAAGGTCACTATTACAATAGCCAAGGGAGAAACAACACGTGCAATCACACAATTATGCATGCTCCCCAAAAAGAACGAGCTTATTAGGGACAATTTGGCTGTAAATTATTACTGTCATGTGCAATTACATAACCAAATTACGAAGTGCAAATAGTTAAGAAAAGTTTGTGATTTAAAAATTTAGATATGAATCATTCAATTAGTTAGAAAACCTGAGTTCGAGTCTTTCAAAGAGGGGAGGATATTTGAGCTTCACTCAATTTCAAAATATTTTTCTCTTTTAAAGAATGTAGACGAGTGTCTGCGCGTACTTTTCTAAGAGTCCCGTTAGTCAGTCGACTTCATTTAAACTCTCACTTTTCAGGGTGGGCCCGATCCCTCTAACAGGAGTCAGTTCGCTTTTCATGCTTGACTCCCGCGCACGTTTTTTTAACAATTTCCGCATTCAACGATCATTTTGTAATTCTCATTATTTTTCAACTCAATTACCTTTCTATGCAAATATACATTTCATCCGTGACTGTTCTGTTTTTATAATCGTTCTTCACTGTGCACAAATATTTAGGTGTGTTATAATTAATAAATCAATTCTATTGTCATTGACGAATTTTTTCATTCAGTGTATTCAGTCATTATGAGAAAATAAGTGAAACAACATTTTCAATTTCTAACACTGTCAATAAACTTATAACCCGGATTGAAACTGGATTTCTGGATTCTATCGATGTCTATTCTTTTTTCTCTGTCCTTCCCCTGCCGGACCGAAGGAACCGAATGGAGCTTCTACAAAGTACCCGTAAAGACCCCATTCGGTTCCTTTTTAAAAAACTCGAAAAAACAGCAAAATCAACTTTTATATGATTGAAATTCGGATTCTACGTTAAAATTCCCTATAGAAGGTCACGAAATAATCGCAATAGTTTTTTTTTTGCAACGGTAAAAAGTTATAAAAATATAAGACGTATAACGCCTGTTGACTGCTACACTTCAAACGCATCATCTGTAAGTAGAAGTCAACAGGCGTTATAGATCTTATATATTTTTTTAACTTTTTACCGCTGCAAAAAAGTATAGCGATTACTCCGTGAGTTTGCAATAGAAAATTTAACGTAGAATCCGAATTTCAACAGTTTAAAAGTTGGTCTTGCTGTTTTTTTGAGTTTTTTAAAAAGTAACCGAATGGGGACCCAATGGGGTCTTTACGGGTACTTTGTAGAGGCTCTATTCGGTTCGTTCGGTCTGCCAGGGTCCACTTCTTTAGATGCTCAACCCATTTTTCTTCAAACATTTCATCGCTCTAAGTTTTTCTTTCAGACAGACTTTAACTATTGTATATTAGTATATAAGTTATAATTATAAATAATTATAATGAGAAAATTCATCAATTAAAAAAAAAGTGTTATTAATTTGAAGAGAAATTTAAAAAGGGAGAGTCGGGTTGGCGACGGCCAACTACCGTAAATAACTCTGCCCGTCCGGTACGTGACGAATACAAAAGGAACATTATATTACCGTCGCACCACTCTTAAAAGGATCACTAAAAGGACCTTGAGAAGGACCCAAATATCTTAGACTATCTCAGAGACTAAATCATTTAAATCGACTCTGCTTAAAGACTCAAATGGGCCAGGCTATTTTGCTTGAGAACCCGGTAAGAACGAACGAATTGAACTGAATAAATATGCATAAACATATCGTATAATTTAAACCGTTTTGAATGCATAATCAATCCTATAATTGAAATACACAACTAAAAAGTGTATACATTTTAATAATGATTTGGACGATTACTATTAAAGTCAACATAAGGCCATGTGATGAGTGTAACAGCTGATCAAGTCAGCCCTAAGATCAATATTTTTCACCTATATTAAAAAATAAAAGTTTAAATGACGCGGAAATTTTTTCGGGAAATGTTAATAAATATTAAAGGATCGTTTGTGGCCTTGCAAAGAGTTGGAGAAAGAAAAAAGTTTATTTATGCAAATAATGATTATCGACGAACACATTTAGGTTTTACAGCAGAAGTTTGGTTTTTAACTTTCTCTGACGGTAATCATGCAATCTGTTTTACCCACAGACCCCTAGAAGTTCGAAGTTGTCTACTCGCTGCGCTAGTGCTGCTTTGACACAGCTGATACCAGACTGATACGTATGTCAGACCAAATATGTTTATTTGCATTTCAAGTGCAAACATTAGTTTTTGCATTATTGGTGCATAATGTTCGTGAGCTATTTTTGTTCTTTTGTCCCACTTTGATAAATATAAACCTCATAACTAGCCCATTGACAATATTGCAAATTGCTTGCAGGCATGGACATAGGAAACAAGGGACTAGGCATGTCATTGCGGGGGTGATGCAATGAGGGGGGAGGTCCGCCACCTTTTGATGTCCCGCGACAAACATGGCAGCGCCCACATGTTTATATTTTCATGCAAAGTTTTTCTGCAAATAAGCTCGTGCGCATAATTAAATGGCACATCGTAAGATGGTGGCTCTCCCCACTCATGGAATTATCCCCCTTCCCGTGGATTCAACCCCGCTCGCCGAAGTTAGGATGGCAGGCCTAGTCCCGTGTTTCCTATGTCCATGCTTGCAGGGTTTGACGAAAGCACGGTCGGTATTTCTCCGAAATAGAAATTAAAAAAAAAACTTTTTTCACTATTCTAATTATTTAGGACCAGAGACAAATTCTTGCATGCCTTCTATTTATCGTGCCAAATTTTTAATACAATATCTCATTCCGTGTGGACGTAAGTAGGGAAAGAAAACTTACTGGTATTTTCTTAAAAAAAAAATTGTTTTCAAAATTTTCACCGGAACAAAGCAGAGACATGGACTTTATTACCTCCTCTTTCATTTCCCAAACTTTCAGAGCGATACCTCATTTCGTTTAGACGTAAGTTGGGAAAGAAAAATTGAAGACCAGTGACCTTCTCGTCACATGGCCTTAATAGTGTTTAATACAGGGAGGCAAACGCGAATCTGCCGACTATAATTTTCCGAGCAGATGAATCTTAATTGATTGCGCACACAAAATTCGGTAAATGGGTTCAATTGAATTGCTTTTGTGGAAGTATTATGTTCATAAAATCCATGATATTGAATCGTATCAAAATTTGATGACAATTTAATACGTTCTGATGAGTCAAATGTGTTCGAAAGATGGTCGTGCGTGTATCAAAAAGCTAGAAAATGAAGCCAGAAGTGTCCAATTGGTGGCGTTTACTAAACCTATTTATTGCCGCGTAAAGTTTAAAATTACAAAAGAATTATATTAAATACGCCGAATTAAATGTTTCTTGTCAAATTTCTAACTTAGAAGTAGTTGAAGAATAATTGTTTGATTAATGAAACAGAAGTGAAGTGAACATTTGAGTTGCATTTGTGAATTGTGAAAAAGTGGAGATATAATTATGTATTTATATTGAAACACCATAGACATCAATAAGTTTATAAGAATTAATGTACATTTTTTCCTGAAAATATACGGAAAAAAATTTTTCTTTATATTACAGGTTTTGATGATGAAAAATGGTAAGGTTATGCGCGTAAATGAAAGTTGAGAGGGTGCTCATTGTTTTCGAGATTACAAGTACTGTTATTGTCTTTGACAGTTATGTATGAGTAGGTTGTGGCTTTGAAAGTAAATACTTTTACAAAAACGATAGTTACATCATCACTTTAATTTTGATTCATTGTCAAACAATTGTCTTCGTTGTTTGTTATTACTTTTTGGGCCTTTCAGCGAAAGCTTTATTTTCAATAAATACAGTTTATCCTGCCGGCGCCGGCAACGGAAAAATCTTGCCGGTGCCGGCAAAGGAATAGTGTTGTCGGTGCCGGCAACATTGCTCGATGCCAGCTTTTTTTCGCCGGGTTTAAAGTTCCGAAAAGCGTGTAGTGATGTATTTTTCATTCACTGCTTACAAATATGGTCATGAAAATTGAAAAAAAAAAATATTTTGAAGGTCAAATCTTTAAAAAAAACTACGTCACTAACGTACTGATACTGGTGTATTTCGATGCGTTTATTATGAACAATGGACATGGAAATACCTGAAACATCATTTCCAATGTTAATTGTTAATTAACATTTTTAAAAAAATGTTTAACAGATTGATCATTTCAACTGGAAATGACGACCTAAATCCCGGGAGCTTAGCTGCACATTTTGTCTCTCCGTGTAGGGTGCGAAGTATCGCTCACTCGTTTCTCTTCTCTAGGGAACGAGTCTCAGAAGGCAGGTCAGCCTCTTCTCTCCGCAGTCCTCGAGTAGAGTGACCGTCATAAAATATAACGGTAAAGCAGTAGAAAAATTTTTTGAGGTGAGAAAAGTTTTACATGTATATATCACTGAATTTTTTCAGATCTGAAGCCTGATCCAGATTTTCGGTACAGTCTTTGTTTTAATTATAAAAAAAATTCTGGAAAAATCATATTTTTAATTTTAAAAAAAACTATTATAGAAAGAAATTTCGAGAAAAACAAGTGCTGAAAACATTTTTCTTTGACAAATATTTTTTTTAAATTGAAATATTCAAATATTTATACCAAAGAAACAACGTTTTTAATGTTTGAAGTGTTTGAAAATTATTGTTTAAATGAAAAATTAAAATAATTAAAACAAAATATATTTCTGGATAAGATATTTTGGTTGAAAATGTATATAGTATTTTTTAAATCACAAAAGTTCTTCTGAAAAATCGAAATCTTGATTCAAAAACACGTGGTTTTTATATTAATTTTTCGGTAAAATTTTTGTATAATTTTAATTTCAAATTCAAATAATAATTTTTAACACTTTAAATATTAAACAAAAATATATTTGATAAAAATATTTTATAATCGTATTTTTAATAAATAATTAATATTGATTAAGAAACAATTTTATTTTGAGAGTTTTATTATTTGGGAATTTTCAAATTCGTTAATAGTATAAACTGTTCAGGAATTTGATTAGTTTTGCAATTTTATTATTCGGGACAGAGAGCTTTATCGAGTCGGGAATTTTATTTTTCGGCATATTTCAGCCGTCCCCATAAAATTACAGAAAATTTGCTCTAATTATAATTTCGGTGCTCGATCTTCTTGATTTTTTCCTACAGTATTAATAAAAAAAATTCGTATGGAAATTTTTGATATCACAAAGTTAAAGATAATCTCAATTAAAAATTTAAAAATGCGCTGTACATCCAATTTTATTCTTGGTTCTTGGCGATTTTTTTCTAATCCATTTCAGTCACTGGTAAACGGGGGTGATTTTCTCTTAGAAAATAAGTGATTAAATTTTGAAAAAATTGGGTAGGCTTTTTTGACTTTTAGGTATGTAAAAAAGGTAAACCTCCGAAAATTTAAAAACTATTTATACTTTTTTAAGGTTCCAATACAATTTACACAACACTAATTGTAAAATTTGCAAATTTTTAGGCCTTCAGTTTAAGAACTAGAATTTTAACTTTAAAATTGCTTCATTTCCAGAATACAGCCTTATTATTTGAATTTTTAGAATTTTCGTTATAAGTTATAGGTTTGGTGAAAAATAACATTATGGGATTCGAAATTGTGACAGCGCGAAAAAGTTTAAATTTAAAATTTAAAAATGCGAAAGTAAACCATTTTCCATGTTCATTTGCAATCCAGCGAGTCACTTTCTTTCGCTTCTTTTGAAAGTCGATGCTTCGCTTTCAGTTTTCTTTTGCAGCTGCATTTAGATTGAATTATATAAAGGTTTTTTGTTTTGAATTTAAATTTGTAACTTCTAAAATTGAGTAATTGTAGCTCAAACATGAAAAAGTATAGACTAATTTCAAATTTATAGAGGTTCTATCACATATATTGAACTATTAAAACCCCTGACCTTTTTTGAAAGGTATTAAAACTCTTTTAAAAACTTTTTTTAACAATTTTGGTTGTGATTTCGTAATAAAAAATAAGTGCTATTTAGTCTCCAGAACAGCAATTTCAAAAAATTTTAAAGCCTTAATAATTGAGACATTTTAAATTTGTAGTCTTCAGTATATTGAATAATTTAAAATTTAAAGCTATTAAAATATGTCATCTGAATTTTTGAATGGAAAGTGTTCAATCATTTTAGATAGAAACCTCTCAAATTATTTAGTTACAAATTAAAATCGTACAACTTCAAATTTTATTTATTTTTTGATCATTTGTCACCCCGCACAAATTTTTTTTTGTATGAAAATAACGCCTGATTTGTGTAAAAATTAAAAAATATATATTAAAGGTTCACTCAAGGTAATTTTTGTACAAAAAGCTTGTTCCTGAATAAATTGACTCTTATTGTTTCCGATTTCGTTCTCTCACTCAGGGATTGTATTTTTCATAGAAAACATTGAAATGTGGTTTTTGCACGTTTATAAAATTATAATTGAAGGTCACTCGGAGTAATTTTCTGTGAAAAATATTGATTTGTAAAGAATATTTGTCAAACAATAGAATGGATTTCTTCGCCCGAGATACAAACGTAAACTGTACTATAGTAAAAACAACTGGACAAATTTAGAAGAAAGCCAAATTTGGTAAAGAAAACAAACCTTTGTCGACCTATACATACTAATTTTATCCCCCAAAAGATTTTTAAAAAATCTCTTCGAAACACTTTTATTGCAACAATTTAATTCAAAAAAAAATATTTGTTACAGAAATAAAAATAGTACAATTTTTACATACAATTCTTAAAATAAAAAATCTGTGTGTCAAAGCACAATGCAATCCGACAATTCTTTCGAAAGTTATCCGATATACAGAAAACCACAGCAACAATAACAACGACGACTTAGACGCCAGAGAGACAGACAGATACCGACGTAAAAACTTGTTTTTCTGACTTAAGGAGCCTCAAAACGTCGAAATGTCATGAAATTCGCGAAAGTCATTTTTTGCATAAAACTCTTCTCATAATGGATGAGAATGTGATAAAATAGTTGTGAGTCCTTGAAAAAGTAGCGTTTTTCGCCTCTTGACTTTTTTTCCATATCAAGCTTTTTTTGCTTCAAATGTCCATTTTCGTTTGGTTTTTTCTATTTTGAAAATCCTTTAACTTTGGTAGGCTTGATTTTAACAAAAAAAGTTGTCAGGATAAATTGTTCATATTTTTTTGTAACATAAATGGCTGTGGGTAGAATTTTCAAATTTTGAAAAACGTGGTCTCAAAAATATTGATAAAGCTTCAACTTTTTGGATATTTATCAAAAATGTCTGTTTAACCCAATCCAATCGGACCAGTCTTTTGGAAATTATTCGGTATACAGACAACAACAGCAACGACGACGCGGGACAAACAGAACCAGACGTAAAAACTTGTTTTTCTGACACAAGGGGCTTCAAAACGTCGACATTTGATAAAATCGAAAAAGAAATTTTTCATAAAAAACTAATACCTTCTCATTTTGGATGAGAATGTAAAAATTATCAACAAGATTTGTAAAAAATCTTTCAAAGAATAAAATGATTGTCTCGTAAGTTAGAACCGAAAAATTACTATTTCAAAAAAATGAAAGTTGTTCTAAATGTTGAGCTATACTCGCGACCGAGACAAATCGGGAAATGAAAGTAAATTAAAAAATTAAACTGCAGTTCGAGTATTAAAAATTTAACATTGATTGATTTTACAAGGTGATTCCAGATCTGTTCAAAATCATATAATTTACATATTTTAACGTTAAAATTTGAACTAATTTAATTCGAAAGCCTTAGTAGTAACACAAGTGTAAACGTTCACATTAATGGCTTCTTAAATGAACGCCTTTATTTAATTAATCTTTTTGAAGTATTATTTCAGTATCAAACATTCCATTTTTAATCTATTTGGTTTGGAAATTTAAAAAAAAAACAATTTTCAATAGTAAACAATTTGAAAATGAATTGTCACAATTTCAGAGTAACAAATTTAAACTTGGAATGTTACGATTATAATTATTTTATTTTTATACTTGTATTTCGAAGGTAAAAGCATTTCATTTTGATTCTTAAAGAGAAGTTAAATAAACATTAATTTAGAAAAAAAATCAAATAAGCTGAAGGTTTCTGAATGTTTCAAAGGAAAGAAAAAATTTTGGAGCTTCTCAAGAATTTTGAAATATTAGAAAAACAATCAAAATTCCTGGGTAGATTTAAAATGATTTTTTATTTCGAAAAAGTACATAACTCAAAGAGAATATTTAAAAATATTTCAAAACGTTTCAAAAGATTTACAATATTAGAAAAAATCTGGAAGCTCTTAAAACAATTTTGTGTGCAGGATTTTAAAAAATGTTAGAAAAAATGGGAATCAGTCTAAGAGACATTTAAAATTTCCAAAAAATTATTAAAATAATTAAAAAAGGTTTGAAATAATTTAAAAATGAATTGATACTTTCGATGATTTTGATATTTTTTGAAATGTCGACTTTTTATTTTGAAAACCACTGAAAAAAATTCCGAAAGAGATGAATGAAAAATCCCAAAAAATGAAATCTCCGGAACTTGAATAATAATTTTATAAAAATTGTAATAAAAAATACATTAAAAAACACGAGCGCTTTGAAAGAAAAAAATGTTCTGTCTAAATTTTCTGCTCACCTACATAATAACATTTGTGAAACAAACTTTGCAGGATTCAATTCAACAACGATTTATATCAAAATTTATTTTTATTATATTTTTTTATTAATAAAAAATTCGATCTTTCAGAAATTTTTTTCAAATACTATGCATATTTTCAAACAAATTTTTTCATCTAGAAATATATATTCGATTATTGTATTTTCAATAAATAAATAATATTTATTAAACAATTCTTTGAATTGTTTAAATTCAGAAATTTTTGGTTCCGATATTTTATAATTCATCCATTTTCTTTGTAGATTTTTTTAATTCCGCAATATCCTATTGTCCGGAATTTTATTAATTTTATTTTTCGTGAATCTTCCAATTCGGCTTTTATATTTCGGGACTTTTATAATTTCGGGTATTTTATTATTTGGTTATTTTTCAATTTACGGATTTTACAGTGTCGGGAATTTTATTTTTCGTGATTTTTTAGTATTAAAAAATAGTTCGTTAAAAAGTTTTTTTTAATAGCATAATAAAATATTTTTGCCAAAAAAAAAACTTTTTTAATGTTCAAAGTTTCTCAAAATTATTTTTTGAATTTAAAATAACAATAATAGAACAAATGTATTTTTAGAAAAAAAAGTTGTTTGAAATTGTTCATTGTATTTTTGTACATTACAGAAAACGCTAGCAAAAATAAAATTATTATTTAAAATAATAAAAATAAAAGTCACGTTAAATCAGCCTGCATTGAATCCTGCAAAGTTTGTTTCATTTGAAGCTCACGAGTTTTATATTTCTGTTTATATAACATTTTTATACAATTATTAAACATTAAATAAAATTTCTATAATAAAAATATTTGATTATTGTATTTTTAATAAATAAGTAATATTGATCACAAAACTGTTTTCTCAATTTCTGCAATTCAGGGATTTTCTAGTTTGTATATTTTATCATTAGACAGCATTCGTCCTGGAGTTTTATTATTCGGGAATTTTCAAATTCGATAATATTGTAAACTGTCCAGAATTTCATTATTCTAGAATTTTTAAATTCGGGATTTGCAGGTTTCAGCATTTTATTTTTTTTGGGAAGTTTACAGTGTCGAAAATATTTCAAAAATTTAAAAAGATTTATAAAATTGTTATGTATATTTAAAAATTTGTCATAACGACAACGGCAGGATTTCGCCGGGAGCGGCTGCTAATCTGGAAAATTGCACCCGCTCCTAGCGAAATCGCGGTAAAATTTCAGCCACACCCACGTCTCACGACCGTGAGATAGGTGTTTACAGTCTGTAAAGGAATCAATACGAAGATCCAGCAAAAGCCTCGTGCACCCTAAGAACATGGAGCGACCCAAGGACAACCGCCTTCTGCATTTTTCCCGCAAGTGTTTTAGCATATTGTTGACACACAGGGATGCTTTTTAAGCCATTAACAATTGAAACCTTGGCACCTCCAAGAGCGCCGATGGTGAGGACGATTAGCTTAACAGAATATTCCGGGTACAATCGTCGTAACTCCCTTATAAGGTCTCGATACCTCTCTTTCTTTTCATTCTCCTTGGTTATGATGTTTTTGTCAGCTGGTGCCGAAAATTCGATAACGAACATGGTTCGCTTCTCGAAGTCAAGAAGAACTATGTCAGGCCTCGAGTGAGCAACAGAAACAATTGTCGAGAATATAAAGTTCCAGCATGTGCGGCACTTCCCATTCTCGACAATTGACTCAATTTCCCTAGGAGCATTTAGAGGAGCGATATTAAGGTTAATGCCGTAAGAGAGACAGAGATGGTAATAAA
>NC_046663.1:114207782-114210434 GCF_010883055.1 Belonocnema kinseyi
AGATAAGATTTGATGCATTTTGCTCACCCCTAATACTGAAGTCAAGTCCGAGTGTTTCAGCAGCCTCCTCCGCTACTTTGTACAGAAACGCTCCTTTGCCCACTTCTTCGTGATTCCTGATCATTTTAAGAAGAGCGTCTCTTCCATTTGCAACTCTATGTGCTGTACTTAGAATAATCCTGTTGTGAAGACATTCAAGACTCAATATTCCGCGACCCCCTTGACGGCGTGAGATGTACAGTCGCGGAACGGAAGACTTAAGATGCATGCTTTTGTTCATGTGCATAAACTTTCTTGTCCCGATATCAAGGGATCTGAGCTGGTTCTTCGTCCACGGAACTACTCCAAATGAATAGAGTAATACCGGGACGGCAAGCATGTCAATTGCAGATACTTTGTTCCTCGCCGACAGTTCGGAAGACCAAATCTGTCGGATGAGACGTTTGTATCTGCTTCGGAGAGTATCCTTTATAGATGTCACATCCTGAATGCGGCTCCATTCCAATTTCCTTAGTATATCGTTCGACAATCCTCAGAGCTAGATGCAGTTGCACTCTGTTTTTAGCATAGATCTTAAGATCGTCCATGTAAAATACATAAGTGACCTTGTACTTTCGATCTGCATGTTTGCCGCACAAATACCCATCGGAATGGTGAAGTGCTAGAGATAGTGGCAATAATGTAAAGCAAAAGAGGAGTGGGCTCAAGGTGTCGCCCTGAAAGACACCTCTCTGAAAGGTGACCTTGTTGTCACACGATTTTTTCCAGATGAGATAGTAAATCTGGTTTTCCAAAGCGGCATCAATCTCTCTATGCACCCAACTATTTGCGGATGAACCTTTAAGATTTCCAAAAGACTGATGATAAGTCTATGGGATGTCGAATCGAAAGCTTTCCGATAATCAATCCAGGCCATCGATAGGTCACGCTGGTAGAATGCTGCATCTTTGCAGATACATCTATCGATGAGCAGGTTCTCCCGACATCCGGCTACGCCTTTCTTTGAGCCTCATTGCTCATACATTTCTTGCTACACAGATTCAATTTCCCGAACAATCCTATCATTTAGGATAGCTGTGAATATCTTATAAAGTGTGTTCAGACAAGTTATTGGCCTGTAATTCTTCGGGTCAGCTAAATTGCCTATTTTCGGCAGGATTATTGTGCGCCCTTCCACCAACCACTCTGGAATCGGCTCTTCCGACTTCAAATATAAGGTGAAAATACAGGCCAAATGCTGATGGGTTGAAGAAAACTTCTTCCACCAGAAGGTTTTGCTACAATCTGGTCCCGGTGCGGAATAGTTCTTCATCCTTCTTAATACTTTTTTCACCTCCTCGATAGTGATGGGTGTGCATTCTTTATCAGGTGTTATAAGGGCAACACATAACTCCTTGAAGCTATTTATATTTTCTGGGTCTTCGTCCAGTCTATGGTGATTTTCGTAGACTTCTCTCCAAAATACTTCGACCTCCTCTGGTTTGGGTGGGTGTTCGACAGTAACTGGAGGGTCTTGGAAGAGTCGAGATGGGTCAGAGAGAAACTGTTGATTTTCTCTGACCCACCTCTCCCTCCGCTCTAGACTTCTCTTAGCGTCAGATAGTATCCGTATTCTCTCAACAATATGCTGCCTGATGTTCAGCAGCTTTGACTTGTTAAGTGTGTGATAACGGGTCCGGAGTTCGCGCGCGAACTTTCGAACCTTGGCTGTAAAATTCCTGCCAGATGTGATGTAGTCAATCACACACTGAATGCGGGACGCGTACTGTCTTGCCCAGCCTATTTTTATAGCAAGTTGATGATTCGTCTTTTGGTCTTATGATCAACCGTTGGTTTTGTTTTGCGGTTCGCATCGGCCAAAGCTCTCGCTGCATTATACACACAATAATTGATAGCCCAGAGGTCGGATTCTCCGGAAAAATGTCCACGAAGCTCGTCATCCATTTCAGCCAGATCTTTAGGCTTGAGAGAAACCTTGGTGTTGATGTTTCTCCGGGTCGTAAAGCATCGCTCTTCATCTATTGGATGCCTGTCCGCGGTTGGTCTTAGCGTCGCCTCTCTTTCTCTGTTGCCGGCTTGGTCTACCTGTGGTTGAGTAGGCGTTTCGCTTACATAGCCCCTTTCACGGAGTAGTTCAGTATGGTTCGCAGACGTTGCTGTGAAAAGTGCGATAGCTCCGGGTATTTCTCGCACCACAGAGCATGCAGCCGTGCCATGTGACCCCGTTCAGGGGCCACACTCGCATCGTAGCACTCTAGCAAGTCGTGATTCAGTTGCTCCGTCCACCCAAAGGTCGCGAGGTCCCGCCGATCCATCGCATTGAATCCATTTTCATTGTCTCCCCCAGCTCTAGATTGGTCGGCATTGTTGGCCGACCCATTGTCGGAAGCCCTGCGCGTTCTGTTGTTTTGAACCGCACTTACTACAACTATGTTTGGTGTTGTCATTGTTGTTCCCACGAGAAGCTGGGGAAAGGGATTCGTCCATTCTTGTAGAGCCCAGGTGCCATTCAGCTTTCGGCACGGTTTTCACACCTCCGCTTGGGAGTTAATTCCTTCGGGACCACCCCTGAACAATTGTCCGCGACTGCCTATTTATTTTTGTAACCATATTCAGCAGAAACCTTTGGTACAGGGACTCTCTATCCGCAAC
>NC_046663.1:114210534-114212874 GCF_010883055.1 Belonocnema kinseyi
CTAGTAGACACATGGGAAAGAAATCGGTTAAGATGGTTCGTACATGTTGAGAGAATGCCAAATGAACGACTAACGAAACAAGTGTATCAAGGTAAAGTAAATTGCAATGTGCCCAAAGGTAGACCGCGGAAAGAATGGTTAGAATGTGTGAATGAGACCCTACTTAGAAGAGACATAAGAAGTCAGAGAAACGCGAGAGCCTGCCTGAAAAAATGCATGGACATAAAAGAAGCTAGAGAAGTATGCCAGGACAGGAAAGTATGGCGGCAAATAGTTAATAAAGAGTGTCAGTAGAGTGATTGACGCTTGAAACAAAGACCTTGGCTATTAATGGACCCAAGTGGGGCACCTTACATAAGGACTTCGTGAGGTTCTTCGCTTGGGGTGATTGCTAGAGAGATTGATTAGCAACCTGGGTCGGAGCAATGTTGCGTAACGAACGTGTTATTTACTTAAATAACACGAGAATTCTGGATCAATCTAAAAAATCTCTATCCCTTCCACACACTACTCCTTTCCCCTGCCGAGTGAGTCACGCCTACCTCGAAAGGGATTGGCTTAATGGTGTAATAATAATAATAACAACATTCACACGGAGATAGCCCTGTCATAGTATTGGACCACATCTCGTTTCAGATCTGGGATCACTCAGTCATTTACAGCGTCTCCTACTATATTCACACGGACATAGCCCTGTCATAGTATTGGACCACATCTCGTTTCAGATCTGGGATCACTGGCCACAAGTTGCTCAACCATTCTGATAGGAGACTCGCCGAGATCACTTCTCTCGAAGATAGGGTAGGGTGGGGTGAGACGAGCATAGGGGGTAAGATGTGGTTATTTAGATAGCTTATTTATTAGACCTTAATTTTTCAACAGATTTATATATCATTGTAAAACCGAAATAGGTGAAATTTTGATTTGACTAAAAAATGTTATATGGGGCGGAATGAGCCACCTCTTCCTGTGCATTAACCTAACCTCTTAGTGTAGCAGTCTGTAGCTTAGGATGGAATGTTTTATATTATTAGATTGTGCAGGTTGTCAATTATGGTGTAAACGTATAAAAAACTAATCTTGTCGACAAAAATTCTCAGAAAAGGCATGCCAGCAGCACTGTTATAGGCATTATAAAATAATATGAGTTGCTGTCAACCAGAATAGAGAGCACTGTTTTTTCTGGTGAATTTCTTAAACAAAATTGTTTTAAAACTCGTAAAATGCTATAAAAATAAGAAAACATCGTTGTGGTTTAAAAATACGGCAGACGTTTAAATAAACGGTTTAATACCCAAATATATATAAAATTCAGTGTCATGCAGTAATTGTATTAGACCAGACTAGTATTTGGGAGTTTATGTATTGTAGAAGTTATCTTTTACTGAGATAATGCACATGGTCAATTCGAAAAATTGCTATATTTATATCTGTAATATAATTTTGAGATTAAATACTTTAAATTTTCCGTTCAATTTTGGAAAGCCATGTGTAAGATATGTTTTCATTTTAAAATGCTCAAACTTAACAAGACTTTTAATTACAAATAATAAGTCATTTAATTAAGTGACCCATCTCGCCCCAATTCTTGGCTAATCCCGTCCCAGGCGTGGGGCGATATGAGCCAAGCGCACTTGTTCTTTATTTTCGTTTCTAATTCCACATATACTTTATTAGTTACCTTTATCTTGGCAAAATGTGAAATATATATATATATATATATATATATATATATGTGTGTGTGTGTGTGTGTGTGTGTGTGTGTGTGTGTGTGTGTCCCTCGAGGCGCACTAATGGTTACTTAGCTCAGTCAATAACCATTTAGATTGAAAGTAAATTTCCAATTAAAACATTTTTACATTTATAACTTTCCAAAACATGGTTATTTTAATAAATACCACAAATATAAGTCGATGAGTAATTTATATTACGGTTTCATTTATTTTCCACTAATTCTAAAATTATTAATTATAATTTTCATTCTATATATTGTCTAGATATAGTTCTTTAATATTATTTAGTTTTCATTTTATTTTTGTGGTCTGCAATTTCTACGGATTTTTGTAGACTATTCGTCTAATCAAGTTCTCGTATGTATTTTCGAATTTCTTAATTATTATATATTCTAATGTTTTATAAAAATATAATTATAATTCCAAGTGATGGGAAAATTGTTCTTTCGAGTTTTAGATGTTAAGACGGCAGTTCCAAGCCAGATTACGTTTTGCATTGGCAAACAAAATTAGACGAACAGAATTTCACTTGCAAATTCATAAAAAATATCATTGTTCCATAAAATATATTTTAAAATAAACTTTAAATTATTATAATTGATACAGC
>NC_046663.1:114212974-114213536 GCF_010883055.1 Belonocnema kinseyi
TTTCGGGCACGCATAAAATATCTAGTTTCTTCACGTCCATAGTTTTACGCAATTCTTTTACCTTGAGATCATTTACTCTCCTAGCATTCCAAACACCCAGTCACCATTCGTCGCCTGAAACCTGACCTTTAGATTTTCCGTGTGCATGCCTTTTGTCATTAAAAGTTCCAGTCCTTTCCGAGGCTATTTTGTAGTTTGTATTATTCATTGTTTAGATTATACCACAACTAACACTTTTATGCAATAAGTTTATTTTCTGAGTCGAAATCATGTCAAAGTTAAGTATCAAATCGTCATATGGTGGAGATTGTAGTTCTAACGTCAGTCCCACCAAAAACTTCAGTTAATAAGGGAGGGTTGGGAGAGGGGGGAAGTAGAACTGGAACCGAGAGAGTCGTCTTAGGTTTGTGTTTTTGTTTTCCTGCTGAGAAGGTCACCAGCCTTCAGCAGCGTTGTGATATATGGAAGTTAGTATCTGGCCGTCTTCTCAGACCGTCACCAAAGACTTATACATATATATATATATATATACACATATACATCCCCTCTTGTGTGCTTATTT
>NC_046663.1:114213563-114214088 GCF_010883055.1 Belonocnema kinseyi
CCCCCCCCCCCCGGTTCAAAATCTCGGCGTTGTTTTTAGTTTGTAGGTTTAAATTTCCTTTGTTTTCTTTCTTTTATCGTGAAATTATAATGAATTGCTATCAATTACTTATCTTTAAGTACGTTTCCGAATTTCCCAGTAACTGTATATCGAAGCACAATTTTAAGAAAGTGTATTTATACCAAATTGAGAATTTTCTATTTTGCTTTTTCTCCAACCGAGTATATAAGAGACCGTTCTCTTTCAAATTGGCTACGGAACTGTTAAGTAAAAGACAAGATAATGTAGGGGTCGACTTGCGACTGCGTCGTATCCGAGAGTCGTTAAAAATCGACCTGTTTAAGATTCTTAGAAAACCCATAAATACACACATATATATATTGAAAGTCAAGAAAATTTCAATCCCAAATGTGCAGAATTGGCGAAATATAAAATGTAGATCCAGAAAAAGAATAAAAAAAGACCAAAAAGACTCATGTTCAAGAAATAATCATATCTGAATCACAGCCAAAAAACAGGTATTTT
>NC_046663.1:114214188-114216538 GCF_010883055.1 Belonocnema kinseyi
TTCTCGCCAAATGTGGTCGTTTTTTTTTTTAATTTCTTCTTTCAGCTGCTCTAATAATGATGCATAATATTCACCAGTGATTGTTTTACCCTTTTCCAAGTATTTCGTTTTTTTTCCTTGTTCAATTCAATTTTTTATCACAGCTTTTATCTGGAAATTGATGTATTCCATTTTTGGTTAAAGTTTATCCTGTAAATTGTATTAGTTAAAACACCAATTATTTGTTAGAAAATTAATTGATTTATTTTCGATTATGACTTGAAATATTATTTCAATCTAAACAATTTTTATTTTTAACCCATTCAATTTGAAAATTTTCAATTAAAAAAAGAAATTTTCGTTAATTATCAGCAATATTTGACCGTTCATTTAAAACAATACATTACAAACAACTTTTAAAAACTATACAGATTTGAACAGAATGGTTCGAAATAGAAAGCCTTGAATTGTTAAATTTGTAATGAGCTAAATTTTAAGTTTAAACGCTACAATTTTAATTTAAAAAAAGATTCAGAATTAATTTAAAACTTGAAATTGTTTCAAATAATTTAAAACACGATTTAAACTTTTGCAGATTTAAAAAAAAAAAGCTTTTTGAGAATTGCACAGTATTTAAAAACAAGAACAAAAATTGTTGTGATTGCTAAGAAGATTGAAAATGATTTTTTATTTTGACAAATAAATTTTAAGTGAGTATTTACAAATATTTTAAAAATTAAAAAAAAAAGAATCCGGAAGATTTTAAGGAAATTTTTTTATTTTGCAGTTTTTTTAATTTTAGAGAAAAAATCTAATTAACAAAATATATCAATTTTGAACCCAAAAGTTTACTTTGTAACAAATCAAATTAATTTTCTATCAAATAATTGGTGTTTTAACTAATACAATGTACAGGATAAAGTTTCAACCAAAAATTGAATAGTTCAATTTCCAGATAAAAACGATAAAATTTTTAATCAATCCTAGAACGAAATTATTTAATTTTAAAGTCAATAAAACGAATTATCTACAAAAAGTTGATTTTTTCAGCGAAAAATATGAGTTTTCAATCAAAGGGTTAAACTTTCAACCAAATTGGTAAATTTTCACCATAATTATAATACTTTGTTTAAAAAAACCGTATTTTTTACAAAGTAGTTCAACTCTTAGTGCAATAATTGACGCTTAAGCCCAAGAAGATGTACAGTTCATATTTCAACCAAACAATTGCAGTTTTGACCAAAAATGATACATTTTCAACCAAAAAGATTAAATTTTTACCAAACACGGTCAATTTCCAACAAAATATATGAACTTTCAAAAAAAATTATTTAATTTTAAAGTCAAAAAGAGTATCATCTACAAAAAAGCTGAATTTTTAACCCAAAAATATGATTTTTCAACCAAAATTTAAATTGTCGACCAAATAGTTCAACTTTCACTTACACTTGAAGTACTTAGTAAAAAAAAATAATTTTTTCTTATTGAGGATTCATAACTATAGTTGAAAATTCAACAATTTGTCTTCAAATTAAATTTTTTGTTAAAAATTTTACTTTTTTATTAAAATTGCATCTTTGGGCGTTAAAAGTCAACAATCTGATAGAAAGTTAAACTATTTGGTCGACAATTAAAATTTTGGTTGAAAATGTATCATTTTTGGTCAAAGTTGCAATTGTTTGGTTGAAATATGAACTGTACATCTTCTTGGGCTTAAAAGTCGATTATTTCAGTAAGAGTTGAATAACTGTGTTAAAAAAATACTGTTATTTTCAACAAGGTTTTATAATTATGGTTAAAAATTTAAATATTTGTTTTTTAAATAGTGTACAATTCTCAAAAAAGATTTTTTTTTAAATCTGCAAAAGTCTAAATCGTGTTTTGAATTATTTGAAATAATTTTAAGTTTTAAATTAATTCTGAATCTTCTTTAAATTAAAATTGTAGCGTTTAAACTTAAAATTTAAATCATTACAAATTTAACAATTCAAGGCTTTCTATTTCGAACCATTCTGTTCAAATTTTTATAGTTTTTAAAAGTTGTTTGTAATGGAATGTTTTAAATAAACGGTCAAATGTTGCTGATCATTAACGAAATTTTCTTTTTTTAATTAAAAAATTTCAAATTGAATGGTTTAAAAATAAAAATTTTTTAGACTGAAATAATATTTCAAGTCATAATCGAAAACAAATAAATTAATTTTCTAACAAATAATTGGTGTTTTAACTAATACAAAATACAGGATAAAGTTTAACCAAAAATGGAATTGTTCAATTTCCAGATAAAAGCTGTGATAAAAAATTGAATTGAACAAGGAAAAAAACGAATTTTCAACAAAATTGTTAAATTTTCAAGGGAAAAGGTGAATTT
>NC_046663.1:114216638-114218795 GCF_010883055.1 Belonocnema kinseyi
TAGATTTCAAAGCAGCGTTTGACTCAGTGAATAGAAAAGTACTATGGCAGGCAATGAAAGAGAGGGGTGTAGAGGAAAAGTTAGTGGCGAGGATAAAGGAAAATTTTTACTGAAACCAGGATTAGGGTGAGAATAGGAAAGAAAAAAGGGCAGGTCTTCTGGACAAGCCGAGGTCTAAGGCAAGGGTGCCCTGTGAGTCCGTTACTATTTAGTATCCTATTGGCAGACTTAGAGGAGAAGCAAAAGGAGAAAAGGAAAGGAGGAACGGCTTTGGGTAATAGCAAATTATACTCTCTAACATACGCGGATGATGTAGTTCTATTAGCAGATGATGAGAAGGGGATGAACCTTATGATGAGAATCTTCGAAGAGTATGTGGGAACAAAAAAGCTGACGGTGAACGTAGATAAGACAAAGGTGATGTGTTTCAGAAATAGAAAGAGCAAAATAAATTACGTTTGGAAGATGAACGGACAAAAAGTGGAAATTGTGGAGGAGTTCTGTTACCTAGGTTTTTGGTTTGAGGCAGAAGGAGGAAACGAGCTGCAGGTGAGGAAAAGAATTGAATGTGCGAGTAAAGTAATAGGCCAAGTATGGGGTATAGGAACGAGAAGGTTCAAGAACAATTGGAGAATGAGGGTCTGGTTGTTTGATGCGTTTGTGTAGGTGGTGTTGTGTTATGGTGTGGAGATCTGGGGATGGAAGGAACATAGGAAAGTAGAGAGTATGCATGAGCGATTTCTGAGGTGGGTAATGGGGGTTAGCTGGAGTTGCCCAAGATATATGTTAAAAGAAGAGTTAGGAAGAGAAAATATGGTTACTAGACAAATTAAGAGAGCATGGAGGTTTGAAGAGAAGCTAAAAAGGGGAGAGGGAAGTAAAATTGCACAAGCATGTTTCGGTGAAATTCGGAACAATGAAGCGAGAGGTAATGTGGAAAATTCAAAATGGGAGGTAGAAAGGAGAAAAATGAGAAGGGTGTGTAATATTCGAGAAGGGGTTATGGAGTGGCAGGACATAGGGTTAGAGCTATTGGTTAAACAAGGAGAAGAGGGATGGACAAAGATTATAGATTCGAGGTACAATAGAGGGTATATGATAGTCAAAGGGTTGACGGAACCAGAATATCTGCAAAAAATAAAAAAGGAAGAAAAATGGAGTAGGGTTGTACGGTTCAGAATGGGAGAAGGAGTGAGAGCATGCAGATATTGGATGAATGAAGAGGAGAATTTATGCAAAGTATGTGGATACGAAATGGAGTCATGGGCATATGTATTAGAGAGATGTACAGGAGAGGAAGAGGGACAGTTGAATGTGGATGAGTGTGTAAGATGGATCTTGGATGGTAGTGGACAGGCAGTGATGTGGATGAAGAAATTGGATGAAGTAAGGGAAAGCAAGGGAGTAGGGCAGAGCCAAACGGGTGATCCTGAAAAGGGACAGTAAAAAACGAAAATTGTTTTCAATATCGTGGAAAATGCATTTTTTTATAGTAAGAGGAAACGGAAGCCCTGGAAGCTCGCTCATCTTAGCTTGAAAATACATTTTTGAAACTGAAAATTAATCTATACCATTTTTGGTTAAAAAAATCATGTATTTTGTTAACAATTCGTTTTTATTTGTAGAAATTATATTGCTCTATGGAAAATTTATACTTTTTGATTAAAAATTACATTTTTCGGATGAATTATCAACTGTAGATATTTTTTGGTTGCAAAGTTGTTTTGTGGTAAATGCAACTATATTGTTAAAAATTAATATCATAATTCAAAATTCAAAATTCAGCTTTTTTGTAGATAATATTCTTTTTGACTTTAAAATTTATTAAAACTAAATTGACCTTTTTTAGTAGAAATTTAATCTTTATGGTTGAAAATGTATCACTTTTGGTCAAAAATGCAATTGTTTGGTCAAAATATGAACTGTACATCTTCTTGGGTTTAAAAGTCGATTATTTCACTAAGAGTTGAACTACTTTATAAAAAAAATACTTATTTTTAACAAGGTTTTATAATTATGGTTGAAAATTTAACTTTTTGGTTGAAAGTTTAACTCTGATTGAAAACTCATATTTTTCGCTTAAAAAATTCAACTTTTTGTAGATAATTCGTCTTTTTGACTTTAAAATTAAATAATTTCGTTGAAAATTCATGTATT
>NC_046663.1:114218895-114240567 GCF_010883055.1 Belonocnema kinseyi
TTTATTTATATATATAATTTTATTATTATTTATATAATTTATATTTTATACATGAAATAACATAACCTCAAAATATATGCATATCAAGAGGCGCGCGATCTATTCAAATCATGAGAAACGCCAGCATCGAAATCTGGAAATATTAAAATCCCAATCTCATGAATTTATTTTAAAGCAGTAAGCAGATTGATATATAAATAGGAGAAATGGGTTGCGCGCGCAACTCAGTCATTTACAGCTTCTCCTACTATATTCACACGGACATTGCCTTGTGATGGGCTGGAGTTTTAGACCACATCTCGTTTCAGATCTGGGATCACTGGAGCATACATAAATTATGTACCATGTAAAGGGTTGAAGCGACAAGCCGCCCCTCAGACGCCGTAAATTATGTTCTATAATGCAATTTGACAGAAAAACGTCAATTGACGAGAATCGTAGAAATACGTTTCTGATAATAAGAATCTCATTATTTTAGCTTGAAATATAAGGACGGCACTTAACGCACCTCATCATGATAGGTTAATTGAACATTAAATTATGTGGCGTCAGCAATTCTATTGGCTAGTAGGGTAATTCCCACCCTTTTTTGGTAAAAACCGAGGTTATAAATATATGCAAGAACATAGAAAAAGCTCAGATATTTGCGTCTCTCCGTTTGTATTTCAAATAAAAAATCTGCGACACTCGCTCTCTGAATTATGAAAATTGGACTTAGAATATTTTTCTCTAAAATTTTTAATCGAAATTCAAGTCCAAAAAACTTTATTTACTCCGGTAATTCGGTACGGTTCGCCGTGGTCGACTTGAGTCGAACTAAATTTTAAGTGAAGTGAGAATAGAAACCATTTAATTAAAATTGTTTTAACTAAATAAAACTTTAAAAATGTCAAACCTGAACGAAATCTTATTTGTGTAAACTAACTGTTCTCGGCGACGGAATAGGACATTTAATCTTCATTAAAGGATCTTCAATATTTAAATTGAAGTTAAATAAAAACTATTGATTTGTTCTCTAAATTATTGTGTTGTGTCTGTTATTTGAACCTCGACCACTTCGCGCGGTTAGTGATTTTTATCACTCAACGTCGGCAACATGAACATAGGAAACAAGGGACTTGGCTTGCCATTGCGGGAGTGATGCAATGAGGGGGGAGGTCCGCCACCTTTTGATGTTCCGCGACAAACATGGCAGCGCCCACATGTTTATATTTTCATGCACAGTTTTTCGGCAAAAATGCTCGCGCGCATAATCAAACGGCACATCTTAAGATGGCGGCTCTCCCACTCATGGAATTCTCCCCCCTCCCGTGGATTCAACCCCGCTCGACAAGTTAGGATGGCATGCCTAGTCCCGTGTTTCCTATGTCCATGGTCGGCAACGAATCCAGGATAAAACAGATCGAAATCTACAAGTCTTCAAATCGACAACAGCGCTGGAGACGTAACAGTGACTAGACCGTGTCTTCTTAGATCATGAGCCAAAGCTATGCACAGATATATACAATCTACACAAGTATCCAATTTTGCATTCACTTTTTGTATTTCCTTGCTTTTCTACCTTGTACTTTAACCCCAGCAGGCTAGCTCATGAGCACATCTCAATTGACTGTTCAGAACGAGTTCCTAAGTCACTTGATCGTCTAAAAAATTATTTCTAGAAAACTAAATATCTATATCAATATGTTGCTCCAAAAGGTAAGCATTTGGCTCAGATTCGCACATAACTTTTTGTTAACAGATTTGACAATTATATCCATTAAAATATTCGATGTAAAATAATGGACGTGTACGCTATAAATTTTACATAATATAAAACATGTATGTATCCATCGTTATAATTTATATTTTTGCAGGTGTTGAGTGCAACGACTCGTCGGTTTGTTAGGTTATTCTCAGCCAATGCTTCGTCAAATGGATTTAATTTTCGTGAGTATAAATAATTTTTGGAAATGAAGATCGCTTGTTTAATTTTAACAAATACAAGAAAATATACTGGCAAGGAGCCGTCCATAAATCTCGTGACGTGTGTCTTTTGTTTACATTTTTGACTTAAGGAAAAATGTATTCTATTCTTTACTTAAGCAAAGGAAAAACGCATCACGAGATTTATGGACGGTCCCCAAAATATTTTGGCTTTCATTGTTAACAATGCGTTGATCGAGTTCTATAATTTCAAATTTCTTCTTAGAATTTTACTTCGATTTATCATGTAGCTAGGAAGGCTTAAATGCTATATTACTAAAAACATTAGTTCATGCTTGCAAAATAAGTACAGCAATATTTATTTTATAACGCTGAAAAATGTTAATCTGATTAAAAAAGCTGGTTCAAAGTTCGTTCAATTATTGCACTTCAAGAGATAATGAATTGCTGATGGATGAAAAATTCACACTTGTTTTCGTATCGGTTTGTACGGTATCATAAGTTGATAAATAATTCAATAATTTAAAAATGCGTAACATTATTAATATACTAACTTATGAAAGACCCTAAATTATATTGACAGCTGAGATAGTATTATATTAACTTTAAATTGGACTTTGAAAATATACAAGACATCAACAATGTCTTCAAGGTTCTGCATTTTTTCGATAGTTTCTATCGTTTTAACTTCCAGGTCAGATACTCTCAGATCTAATTGGCTGACCGCAGAGGAAACTGATTCCATTTTTTCGTCAGTTCCTCGATATTGCCTTTTACCTGATTTAAATCTTCTTTCATTAAGTGCCTATGTTCCAAATTATCGAGATTCGCGTCCTCGCTCAGCGAATTGCTTTGTAATGATGACGAGAAATAATTTATATTCTCAGTAATTGGCGAACCAGACCTGGACCCGCAGCATCTGGCAGTTCTGCCATCGGTGAACTTCTTCAATTTTGACGCACATTCCTTATGATAATATAATCCACAGCCTCTGCACTTTGCCTCGTTGCTGTCAATAGTCTAATTACTAATTTTCAAATATATTTATATAGAAAAATATCATTTTTACGAAGATATTAATGAAACAGGGCCAAAGTGGATCAAATCCCATGTATTTGGTCCATTGTTTTCCCCACCTCCAAGTGTAGTTAGCTGTTGCTCAAGTAAAAATAACTATTTGTAAAATTGAAGGCAAACTTTAGCACCTGCAGTCACAATTACATATTAATTTCATAATTAATAAAGGAAATTCATCGTATCGCATCTGAAAATTGTTAATTCAAAGGGGGCACTTTTGCAGATAAGAAATTATAATTAATACGTGGTACTTAAAACTCAAAAATGACATCCATTTTCACCTACCTTATTACCGTTATACTATTTTTTCATTTCCTGACACAAAAATTTCAATATATTATAAACAAATTCCTGAAGATATACGGCAGCTCACTATTTGCAATAATACAAAAAAACTAGCAATTTTTCAATTATCACAGTGCGTATGCTTTTATTTTAGTACTAGGTCTACGCCCTCTTCGAATATGTTTCATATTCATTTTCTATTGTAACAGATCAAGTAAAAGTTTCTGATATTTCTTGCCTTCGTGATTCAAAAGTCGTCACTTTCTGATTTTTTTCTGACTTCTTGGTGACATGTAAACACTTTACACTTGTAGTCTAATGTAGATTATACTTCTCGCTACAAATTGACCTGGTGCAAAGTTCGAAATGGCCGCAAAAACCCTATATCTGTAGGACTTATGCATTGAATTGCATTAAGAAAAAGTAAAAATAATTAACAACTTGATGCTGTTTGAAAACAAACAGAAAAAATGTAAAAAAATAACACTAACTATTACTAATTACGGTGAAACCTTTAAATAGCCCCCCTTCTATAGCCCTTCCGAGAATTGTCGCCGCACCGCAGGCAGGTATAACAGCGAGTCTGTGGTTGTCACTCAAGCTTAAACAAACCAAAGCGAAACGGGCTATAATGAGCTATTTCCCACCCACCGTCAGCCCAAAAATCGGCGCTATAGAAGAGTTTCACTTTATTTAAAAAAAGAAAGTCATAAAAATATGTAGTTTAGTATGAATAAAATTTAATTTTGAGATACATATTTGTTACAATATAACAATTACAATTTTATTAAACAAATTCAAAATGTTGGCCCTTTCGCATAGATTTTTTTTGCACTGGAAATGTTTCTAGCTATTGGACGAATGACTGCTGGTCACAAAAATAATAAAAAAGTTAACAATAAGCACTGTTATTATTAATTCTTGTGATAAAATATTTAAACCTAAACTATTAACAAATTTAAATTTTCTTTTAGGGCCACGTCGGTTGGTTTTTGTCAAAAGATTTTGTATTGAGTGAATGTTAGCATGTAGTGTTATGATTCATTCTCCATATATTGCGATTGAAAACCCGAATATGTTCAAGTGAAACTGCCAACATTTTGAATTTGTTTATGTAAATTGTTTATAAACATTTAAGTTGTTGTATTTGAATAAATATTATTAAAGATACTTTTTTTTTAATATTCGTAGCCATTGTAGCGATTAAAGAAGATCAAAATGTTGATAAAACCTTACATTTGAATATTTTGTCACGAGAATTATTTATAAAAATGGTTATTGTTAACTTCTCAAACATTTGCGAGACTAGCAGTCATTCGTCTAACAGCTTAAAACAGTTTCAGTGCAAAAAATTCCTATTATTAATTTGTTGACAAAAATTTAAATTGTTATATTTTATCAAATATTATTAAAAATTTATTATTTTAAGGAATACCTGAAGTCGTTCAGGCGATTGAAGGAAATTATAATGTGAAAAATCTCAAATTCTAATATTTTGCCACAAGAATTTTTTATAACAATGGTTATTATAAACGTTTACAACGTTTTGTTGTTAAATGTCATTCCTACATTAATGTGAAGCATTTTTAGCAAACAAAATTTCTTTACCAATAAGAATATTTTCCAATTTGTTTATAACAAATAAATGGAATAATAAACAAATTATTTGTATTCTATGAGTCCCTAAACATGCATTCAAGACAATATAAAGTTTTCTTGATCATCTATTAAAGCGTAAAAAATTATGTACAAAATGTTAGTTTTTCCACACTTTGAGTGGAAATATTCTTAATAAACAAATACAGGAGACAAAAGTTCGGAGCGATAAGCTCTACGGAAAAAGTGAATTTCCTCCAACTGTGCGTCATAAGTACGGTACGTTTGTTTATAGAATTTAATAGTCTATAGTCTGTTCATTTTAGAAATGAGGTTTGCAATAATATAATTAACTATTTAATTCAAAATCTCCTTTAAATTAAATTTTTTTAAATAAAATGATTAGGTGTTGAACGCAGCGAGAAAAAAGCTTTCAAGATTAATCAACAAATAAATTATATTAAACTGTATAAATGTATATATGATTTTCGGTTCAAATAGTCTTGTCATTTTAATCGCAATTACCATTACTTTAAAAAAATATTTCCTTCAAAACTTGAAATTGTTAAGATTTTAAAGGTACAAAGATTCTTTACTATAAAACTTCATTTTATAGACTTACATATTTTAATTATTATTATATTTATATTGGATATAAGTGATATATTTTTTATTAATTGTTCTGATCATGTATATGTTTGAAATATTTTTGTCATGTAGGTCTTAAATATTATTAATTTTTCATTGTCTACATCAATAATCTTAACATTAAATCATTTTTCAACTTTAACAAATAATAAAATAAATAATATCAGCAAAATAAATCATAGAAATATAAAGTTCGAACTGATATTAAAATGTATCTCAAACTTGAATTTTATTAATATTAAACTACATACATTCATGACTTTTTCTTTTTTTAAATAATTAGTTATAGTTACTCTTATTTTTTCATATTTTTTTCTGTTTATTTGCAAAGAGCATCAAGTTTTGCATTATTTTTGCTTTTTCTTAATGCAATTAATTACAAAAGTCAGACCAACTGATCAAAGCGTCATCTGTTGGATTAGTTTGACCGACCCTTCCCCTCTGGATAGTAAGAAAACAGAAAAGTGTGGGCGATGCATGGGGCTGGTCGTGGCGCTGGCAATGATTTCGTTTAAAATAATAGGTTACCTCAAAGAAACACTCATATTCTATAGATTTCAACCTGCTAATTTTAAAAACGATATTTATTTTTTCGAAAAAAGTTTGCATTTTGTTATAAACAATTGCTTTAAATAAATAAATAAAAATTGTGATTTTTATTTCTTGAAACTTAAGTAAAATCACGTAAAAAAGGTACCGTGCCTGTCTCAAGTATGATCAATATGATACATTAGCATGCATATGCAAGCATAAATAATTACTTATTTCTAGAAGATTGATATAATACTACTAAATTTGGCTGTTGAATATATTTGTATATAATACGAACAGAAATGTCTTATTGTTACTACAAAATGAGGTTTTATTTATTGCAAATTAATTATGTTAATGAATAAATTTTTGACGACAATTAAGCTAGGTCAAATTAAATGTCGACATAAAATAGAAACCCGGTGTAAAAAGTAATTTTCGTCACTTTTTTATTGTAAAAATGGTTATTAACAATTTATCTTTTTTTATTACGAATTCGTGTAAGCCATATATGTTGATCCATAAAGAATGTATGATGGTGATTATTCGTACAAAAAATAATTTCGGAGCCACATCGTTTTCGCGCTGTTGGAATTTTTGGGATTTTCCAATTTAAAAAAAAATCATAACTGGAAAACCATTTTTCATGGGAAAAAATAGCACGATATCTTTTTTATGTGATTTTATTCAAGTTTCCCGAAAAAAGTATGACATTTGTTTTTATTTATTTAAAGCAATCACTCACAAAAAATTGTTTATAACAAAATGAAAGCTTTTTACGGAAAAAACAATATCGATTTCGAAATCAGCAGGTCGAAATCTATGGAATACAGCTGTTTTTTTTTTTAGGGGACCTCTCATTTTAACCGAAATCCTAACCATCGCCAAGACTATATATTTTATTCATCCCTAAAGTTTAGAACAAATTGCTCCACTGGTTTTTGGAATTGAGTCAAATCTAGATTCCGTGATACTCCAGTTCATGTTTTCGAGAATTGACGCCGCGGGGTGGGTATGGGTGAGAGGAGCTGCGGAAGGATGCGCGGTGCTCACTCAAGCGTCACAGAACGGAGAGGCAAAACAGTTTCGAGACTCTTTATTTAATGTCACGTTCAGTCCCAAAATTTACATTAAATACAGTGATACTCTGAGATTGGACCCCCTGATATAGTTCTTCCGAGAATTGACGCCACGCCGCAAGCAGGAGTAAAAGGAGCTGCGGGTAGTGGGTGGTCACACAGACGTGAACAAACGAAAGAGTTTTCATCCGAAACGGCACTCTATCTGGTTAATTCACCACCTCCATCCTCAAAACCGGCCCAGCCTCAGAGTTTCACTGTACTGTTAACCATTTTTAAAGGAATAATTAATAAGATCGAAAATCATTTTCAGAATTATCCGATACCCAACGTGAGATGCAGGAATTGGCAAGGAAGTTCGCTAGAGAAGAAATAATTCCTGTAGCTGCCCATTACGATAAAACGGGCGAATATCCCTGGGAACTAGTGAAGAAAGCTTGGTCCCTGGGACTTACGAATGGACATATTCCTCAACATTGCGGTGAGAACATTTATAGTCTTTAATTCAATTTGGACTAAAATTCTCTTTACTAAAATTGAAAGTAAATAAATGATTTTATTATAATAAATTGAAGGTGGTTTGGAAGCCGGTGTCTTTGACGGATGCATCGTTGCGGAAGAGTTGGCATATGCTTGCACAGGTATCGAAACAGCTTTGGAAGGCTCCGGTCTTGGTGTGAGTACAGAAAATTATATGTTATTATATTCATTACTAAGAGATCATATTCGAAGTTTGATAATGGGAAACTCGAAAAAAAGTTATCTTTTATTAAGCTGGAGAAAACAATTAAATGAGCTACTTCATATTGCGTGCTGTAGATCAGTTTATACCTAAAGCTAATATCGTCTTTTTCAGCAAACACCCGTAATTCATTTTGGCACTAAGGAGCAACAAAAAAAGTATTTGGGAAGACTAATCGAGGAACCCCTGGTTGCTGTGAGTCGATTTTATTTCAATAGACAATATTTGACAAAAACGGTAAGAAGTGAATAGTCATTAGCAAGAATTTTTTCAACAGGCTTACTGTGTCACGGAACCAGGAGCAGGGTCAGATGTGGCTAGCGTTAAAACGAAGGCCGAGAAGAAGGGCACCGAATGGATTCTAAACGGTACTAAAATGTGGATCACGAACGGTGGAGTAGCAGATTGGTACTTTTTATTATTTACTATGCATTTCAAAAAGTGAAAAGTAAACTATTATCTAATCTTATGCAGCTTTGAATAAAACTCGGGTTTTAATTAAAACAGGTATTTCGTCTTGGCGAGGACAAATCCAGACCCTAAAGCACCGGCAAACAAAGCTTTCACAGGATTCATCGTGGAACGAGCTTTCGACGGCGTCATTCCTGGTAAAAAGGTAAATCCTTAGCTCGATCTTTAGTTTATTTAAATCTGAAATACGTTTTTATTCTTTGTATTTGATTAGCTTATCGTGATCACTTTGCAATTCGTGCAATCAGAGACTTTTAAATTGCATCAACCAATATACTTGTAAATTAAAATTATTGAAATTCATTCAAGTTTTTTCGCTTCTAATTTGCAACTCACCTCCGACAATTTCCCATTCTAAAAAACTGTAACTCGTCGTTAAACGCTTCTTGATCAATTCGACTTATTCTGATCAGTGTCATAGTTAAATTGAGTTTTTAACTACTAGCAAGTTTAAAAAAATTGAAAAAAGAAAAGAAATTGAATGCCTTTAAAGTCATTTTAAATGTACAGTAAATAGTAGCTGTTAATCTAGAAAATAGCTGTATTCTGTTTTATTATTTAAAGGACCCTGTATAAAGAAAAAAAACTGGAGTCATAATTGGTCCTAGTCATTTAGGGAAATTTTTTCTACTATCGGTAAAAAAAGGATAGGCATCTGCCTTTGAATCTTAACAACTTAGAAAAAATGCTTACGCAATTAAAAAAGTCATATGAAAGCTAAAAGTGTTCTACGTAAATAAGCTTGAAGAAGTCTATGCAAAAACATTTTTGTGCTTTGCAGATTGAAAAATGTTTTGAAAAAGTAAGGATTTTCGGGTACATTTAATAACAGTCAAGTTTAGAGCATTGTTTCTTATACAAGGGAGAAATTTATAAAAAATTTATAAGTATAAGGGAAACTGTTGTGAACCAATTACAGTTGAGAGATTTGAGAAATGATAAAAATTGTTGTTTAAAAGTACAAAAATGTACAACTATATTATTTTCAGTTCTAATAAAGATATTAAAGCGGCTCTGTAATTATTTTAAATCGGCCGGCAGGATGTGATAGTCGTATTTCTGGTGAAAATCGCGATATTTTTAGACATTTCTTTGTTGGAAAACGAGCGGTCGGCAGTTTCGAGCGCTTGCCGGGTTGTTGCATCTGTCACCTCAATTATGAGGTAAATTAAATGGATTTAAATAGATATCTTATGATGGAAATTGATCTTTTTTACTAATATGTTTATATTTTCTAAGCTGCATGTCAGAAAAATACTAAACTAGTCCGTCACGCCGGCCCGCCGCCGCAGAGTAGCAAAGATGGCAGCGTGCCGCTGATCAAAATTGCTCAAATCGCCGCCGCCGGTCAAAAGTCTGTCGAGGCAACACTCTAATATATGTATATTAACATCAGTAATGTACGAAATGTCGAAACAGTCAACAGATTTTTCCGCGGGACGCTTAATTAAATTAGTTTCTTTATGGTAAAAATGGTTATCTATTTTTATATTTTAAGTTGAAAGTGAAAATCAAGAGAATTCAAGAAAATTAAATTAATACATAACCAGATGCACACCTAAATTTAGTAGTAGTTGAACTTAACCCTTCTAAAAATTGAATTTTTTCAAATTAGAAGCCTGTTATTTACGTTTTCTTGCCAAAGTGGAAGGTAGAAAAACATACCGTGAAGCCTTTTTTGTTTAAGTCTCGCGTGTTTGAAGTCCCCTATATGCATTTATTTTAAGTTGCGCAGTTCCATCGCCTCCCACCACGGTCCTTGTACGCTCTTCTCCGCGCAGTGGTGTCAGAGCGCTGATATTTGAGGCATGCACAGTAGTAATGCATGTGCCTTTTTAGGTCATATAACCCCATATGTCCACCTAAAAATACACAGGAATCAAAGATTTGGAAGCCCCCGTTGATATTAATGGTTTGAATTAAGTATTTTAGCCTAACGTCATCGGAATATTTTCTGGAACATTAGCACAGTTATTGACATAGGAGTCCATACGCCTTTTTGTAGAAAGTATTCTAAACGTACAATTAAGCCATAAATATACGAATAATAATATTTTTCAAGTGTAAAATCTTATTTTTTCAGTCTTGTTCTATTCTTTTGTCGATTGAAAACCTTTTAGTTACGAAACAGAATATCCAAAATTTCCGGTTAGTGTGTCAGATCGATTCGGTCTGTGATATTCTAACCTCAAATTTCGGACGAATTGTTTAAAGTTTAAAGTTATTTTGAAACATAAAAATTTAATCGTTCAATTTTCTATTCTTAAAATTAACAGCTGCTAAATTTTGTATTGTTGCTTCAAAAGTAAAATTGTGCAATGATTTGTACTTACGTTTCGAATGTTTCATAGGAAATGAACATGGGGCAAAAAGCTTCTGACACACGTATGGTAACATTCGAAGATGTTCGGATACCAGAAGAAAATGTTCTCATAGGGGAAGGGGCTGGATTTAAAATCGCTATGGGAACTTTCGATTTGACCCGACCCCCAGTGAGTATTTTATTAAAATTCTGTAAGACAACTTTATAAAAATTATTCAATTAAAATTTACATTAAAAACTGCATTTGTCAGGATGATTTTAAGAATCTTCTATAGTTTCTATGAAGAGAATATGTGACCGTCAGCGCAGAAAGGGAACTACGTGCTTTAGCATCATTTTACAGTAGCAAATAATTTTACGAAAGAGCAAATAAGAAAAAACTAAAAACGACTTTTTCCGCATTAGGTCCCTTTGTTCGCGGATGGTCACATATGTTTTATAATTATTTTAATATTATGTACAGGCGAATTTTAAATTTCTTCGTTTAAACGTTCATTATATTATTTAAAATATGTAGGTAGCAGCTGGTGCTGTAGGTTTGGCCCAAAGAGCTCTCGACGAAGCCACGAAGTACGCTTTGGAGCGTAAAGCATTTGGCAGGCCCATTGCAGACTTTCAAGCTGTGGCATTTATGCTTGCCGATATGTCTATTGGTGTTGAGACATCTAGACTTATGATGCAGAAATCTGCATGGGCCAGTGACAACAAAGATCCAAGATCTACGATTCTGGCCAGTATTGCTAAGTGCTACGCCGGCGATGTGGCCAACAAGGTAGCCACTGATGCTGTGCAGGTACTTTCAAATTTCCATCACAAAATAATTCGAAATTATGACTTTAGTAGGGTCACCAGGTGGGTCTCATGAAAAATCAGTGTATGTGCTGACAAGTCAATGCGTCTGGTAACCCTAGACTTTAGTATATATTTTCTTAGCCTGTGAATTATTTCCTTATCTTCTAAATTGCAGGTATTCGGTGGAGCTGGGTTTAATAGTGAATATCCAGTAGAGAAACTGATGAGAGATGCGAAGATTTTTCAGATATATGAGGGTACTGCCCAAATTCAAAGGCTGATCATTTCTCGCCAACTTTTTAATGAAGCCAAGAACACGGCCCGATAAATGTTGGAGCTACAAAGGGAAATTTATGAAATGCACGTTGTTAGTCGGTGACAAGGATTTTGTGATCAAATATTTACATCAGAAAATTTAAAGCTGTTTATAAAAGTATTTCTTGTACGATGATCATTTGTCCTTTTGTATCCAAGGATCTATTCGGAATCTATTTTTCGATTTTTCACTTTGATCAAAATGCCTAATATGGAGCATTTTGATTATTATCAAAAAAGGAAGGTCATCAAAATGTTCTTCACACTTCTACACTTTATTAGAAGTATGATTAGCAATTGTGAAAAAATATATATAACCCGAATTCTGTACATCGGTTGAGTTGCGCAGTAACCGACCATAAATGAATCATGAGGAGTGATTCTAAAAAGTGATTAATTTATTTAACAATAAAAATACTTATTTAACTTTTTATTGTCAAATAATTATCAATGCTTGTCTAATGCATGTACATGTACATTTTTATAAACGTTTATTGTTGTTAATAGAAGAAAGTGTAAGTCAATTTATATTATGCAGATTTCTAATAAATATATTTTTACATCCATACGTTTCTCGTATTTCAATTTGTTAGCTTGCAATTCCGAAAAATAAAAGTAGGTCATGGAACGTCGCAGGGTAGCGTTAGCGATTTAAAAATAACGGAATTGGAAACTTAATAGATAAAAGTGATGCCCGTTAGAGGGCTTTATAGAATAACAAGACTTAATTTTTTGATCAAAATAAATATCAAGAATCATAAATAATGTAAATCGTTTCATTTAATTGGAAGTGCAGCAGCCGGTGTGATTCAAGGTTCAACGAGTTTTTTTTTTAAATATTTCAGTGATAAAGGATGATAAGGTAGGAAATTATTTTTAAAATTTAGAGCTCAGTATTTCAGTGAGATAATTGGATTGAATTTGAAAATTTTGTATAGATAGAAATTGGAAGGATTTGTGTCAAAAATATTTGATCACATTTAATTTTTTCAAAATAAAACTTTGTACGAGTTTGAAACTATTCCGAAAATATTTTTGAAAGAAATAGGTGTACATATATTCCCGAAAATTAACGCATTACAAAATTTAAAATTCCTGAAGCCATTATAATATTAAAATTAATATTTTTTTTGTATCATTCTTTAATTAAACTTAACTATTTTTTATGTTTTTGTAAATATTTTTAAACTGTGGATAACTTCCGCAATATGTAATGTCATTTTTAAATGATGTGTGACTCATTTTAGGTATAAATCTATACGTTGAACGGAAGCTATTGACAATATTGACCTAATTTTTTCTTTCAAATGTCACAAATTAAGAATTTGGAACAAAAAATCGTAAAAATTCTAAAATGGTTTACAATTCAAATACTAAAAAGTGCATATTTAATATTTTTTCAGAGTAAACTGAACAAAAAATTTTTGTTCATTACATTATACAATCTGTTTAAATTTGTATGACTTTTTGTTGTCAATTTTCGCGACTTTGGCAAGATTTAGGTAGAAAACAACAGAATTTTATTGAATCATTAAAAAGCACTAAAATTTACACTGTTTTCATAATATCTCCTTAGGAAAAAGATAAAAATACCTATTTGTGTAATTGGACGGAAGTTAAAGTAACAAAAGAAAAATAAACTAGATTTATAACAATTTTACACACTTCTCCTGTCTCGGTCTTTCTGAATATGCATAAATGTACAAATCTAACAAAAAATGTCATCCCAGCATTCTTATAATTTATACATCATGTTTTAACTCCAGGTAGAAACTAAATATAATCCGTTCGAGTAACTTGTTGCATTCAAGAACGCAACGTCAAGTTTGAATTTGGCGCCATTTTGATAAAAATTGCAATGGGAGCTGATGGGATTTGCTAGTCAAGCGATCAGTTTTGCCGATCGTTGTTTCATTGTTTTATTTAGTGAAAGCTTGGTTTTTATGGCTTTCATTTGGTTATGCCTAGTTGGCTCGTTCACAACGATTTATACAATTTGCGATACAAAAATTTCCATAATCGGGTTGCCACTTGCCAGACGTTAAGACACGTGACCTACTTTTGCCTACTTTAGACACTTCTAATTTCTTCTTGAACATCACTTTTGATGTCGCCGGTATGATTCGAAAAAATAAATTTTGCAGACTTTATTTGCGAAAATAAGATTTACTATAAAGTCTCAGTTGCATTGCAAACCATGCATTTTCAGAGTTATATGAAACTTGTGAAAAAAACTCACGAGAATTGCGTCTTTCCGTGATATTTCATGGGTGTAAAGATTAATCAGGAACGTAACCTCAAATTCCGGGAACCCACGTTCTTATTTGAAAAGTCACTTGTTTCTCTTTCTGATATTTAGAGATTTGACTGATTATTTAGTTAAACACCATTTAATTTCCGAGTGAAGTACTCGTCACGTAAGGATGTTCAGAAATCAATTTATTAGATCGCCTTTAAATTAAGGAAGGCAGTACATTTTTACAGATATTAAGTATGTTTTAGTGAGGATATTATAATTGCAGTCAAAGGACAACAGGACAAGAAATGAAAGTTCTTAAATTAGATGTATAAGATGTAATATGTGAAGTATTTCAACATTTTTTTCTTGAAGTCAACTGATAGTGGAAAACTCAAAGTTTTGAACCCTCTATTAAATGCCTTATAGAAACTCATGCGAATGGACAAAAGAATAGATAGAGCCATATAGAATTTATAAAATTTCTATATGACTCTATATGGTTCTATATATCCTTTTGTCCATTTCTATAGGTTTCTGTGAGACACTTAATGGAGAGATTTTTAAGTTTATAATAATTTTGGTCGTAAATAATTTTTTAAACTTGAACAAGTTTGATGAATTTCTGTCAATTCAAGATTAGAAGTATTAATAATGTGAAGTATTTTTATTCTTGAGTGGATCAGCTCAAAATGAAAACTCTTTTAAATGGCACTTTCAAACTTTGCAAATTAATGCACTTTTGCAGAATGATGCCAGAAATTTAAATTGCAGACTATTTTATCATTGCGAAATCCAATCTACATTTTAATCTGTGCGACGCCACGAAATGTCTATGTTTTTTCTCATGGTTGAAAGAAATTGTATTGTTCTTAATATTAAAAGGCATCACCTCTCAATGTCATGTTTTTCAAATCCTTTCACCGTGAAGATTGAAAAAAGTGTTCTACTTTCGGAAATATGCAGGAATTGCACTAAACACATTTTTAAAAATTTTATCATTTTCTAAAGGCCCTGTTGCATAATTTTTCAGATTTTTTGAAAAATCAGTTCCATTTTTGCACTGTAGTTCCTCAAATACAATATGAATTCAACTCAATAGTTAATAATTAATATGTAATAGACGCACGCTCATTTCCTTTTTAACATTATTTTTATAGGAATTTTAAATGGTCGTGAAGAAAAGCATTTCGAAAAGAAATATAACAAATATATATAACAATTTATTTTTGAAAGTGAAAAAATTCGATACGAATATTTTCATTATATGACTACCTTTGCTTAAATACAAAAATTAGTCTGAAAATGCAATTGAAAGTAAACATTATACTTTTTATTTATTGGGTGTGGGTCGATGGACGATTTTATTAATTTTAAAATCACAGCATGACTTATTTGGCATTTGAGAATGTTCTGTCTCTTTGGAGGCACAATAGTATATCTATTTCCTCATTTCAGGTACTAGGGAAAAACTTTAAATGACCTGCAGCCATCTCACAATCAGTTCTCACAATTGCTTCCCACTGACTGCTTAACTCTACCATTATTCACTGGAACGCCAGCAATATTATTTAATAGCACCTTAAATTTCATTTTTTTTATCCAATAACAATAATAACTAAAAACTTATGAAACATTTTATAACATAATAGTTGAAATTTTCCAAAGATTTTAAATTTACAAAGAACAAGCAAGCCGCGAGAGAGAGTGGGAGAGAAAGAGATCTTGTCAAGTCGCATATTTTACATTAATAAATTTCATTCTAAGAATATTGTTGATACATTTTGATAGAGAAACCTATATGTATATTTAAATTAAAAATAATGACCCGTGCATAACATATTTATGAAGATTTTTATTTTCAGGAAAAAGAGTATCTTATTGCGAAAATAAGTCATTTTGCCTCAGATGTCGCGATGTGTCGGTGGCGTCGAAACATATGTGACGGTCCTGGACCAACAATGTGCGGTGCCATGTAGACGCTCGTTTGACTCGGGGAGTGCCCAATGCAAGTGTAAAGAAGTGGCCTACAGACCTACATTTGTCTAACGTTCGATTTTTTCCAATTTTTTCTGCCGGCCAACCGTGAAGGGGTCGTGCGGGTAATTGTTGCGATGTCATATACATCCAGACGGATATCCGTCTGACCTGAAGAGATTTTGGTGACCCTCGCGAGAGAACGGGGAGCGAGCGAAGCGACAGGACAGACAGAGAGCGCGCGAGAGTGAAAGACAGAAAGAAAGAGAGTGAGAAAGACGAAGAAGAAAAAACAGGAGCGAGTGCGTGTGACAGGGAGAGAGGATAGCAGGAGAGAGTGAGCTGTCGAGTTGTCGCGGAATCGTGTCGTAGACAGGGCTCGAATTCGCGAAAAGCGCGTAGGTGTTTTTGCCAAGTGGAGTGGCACCCCTGTTGTTCGGTCTAATCTGGTGGAATGCACGAGGACCGAATGGCAGCAGCACCGCTCGGCACCGGCTCCGGGGAAGCTGGACTTCCTACGTCCCTGGAAAACACGTCCTCTGTCCTCTCGAGTGACTCTTCGACGGCGACAACGACTACGATTTTGACAAGTGAGAATCACCTCCAGGTACAGCAGACGCATGGAATTGACCTGGTGGACGTGGTCGGCGCTGATGGCACAGGTAACCAAGCTCTTGATGAATCAATCAGTTCCGCTTTTCGCTTGTTATTTTATTATTTTATCATATTTTTACCGGGAGTTGATCTCACCTCATGCAGAAGGTGGATAAATGTACTCAGTCGACTCAACTAATATATTCTCCACTTTGTTGTCGCGCTATGCCTGTATGCCGCTTGCCCGATTGCCCCTTTACCCGATTTACCGGGACCCCTTCTTCCCTCGCAATGTAGGTCTGTCTCATTTCCTCTCGCTTTCTCCATCCTGCTTCTTTCTCGCTCGCGTTTGCTTCGCCGTTTGTCACTCTCTCTCGCCTTCTCAGTTTCCCTCTCTGTTCTCCACACAATGCTCGCTCGATGGCCACACTCACTCTCTTCTTTTCTGTTCTCTTCTTGACTCGACTCTACTGGTTTGCTGCTCACTGCTCACTGCTCACATTCGTTTTCATTTCACTAGAACGTGTATTCAGGCGCAAATGAGGATGTTTCCGTTTACTCTTGCTGATGCCGGCTTCTTTCAAGCCTTTTCCGATCGTTTTTTATTTCCTTTTTTAAAGGCTTTTCTAGGATGCCTGTTCAAGAGGAATGCAAATTTATTCAATAAAAATGGAGAATTAAATTAACAAAAATATTTAGGAAATTACATAAGGTTTGCAGAGCTTTTTAAGTAGAAACAGTTTCTTGTTTATAGACCTTCGAAGAGTACTTTCAGTTTAGGGTTAAATGCAGTTTAAAACGTCGCCAATTCCAGTCATTTAATTTAAAAGTGGTATATCTATAATTCTATACTCCGTATCTATAAGTCAACATACCCCCGTTGACCTACATTCTGGACAGTACGTCAAGGCCTAGTAGTCAGTAGGGACCCTTTCTTGAGCAATTGGACCAATACGTATATTGTTGCTTACTTTCAATATTTCAAAATGTTTTTTTTGGACTTGAGACAAATTTGTAAAATTAAAGAAACTTGTATTTATGGACGATTGTCAAAAAGTTGACCACTTTAAATCTTAGTCATTTTGCATTTGTACTTTGAATAATATATTTGTTCTAATTTCCCAGAATTTAGACGATAATGCCTGGATATTAAATTTAAATTAAAAGTATTAAAGACATAAAGTATATTACAGCTTAATATATATGTCGTTGTACTACAGTTAAAAATCCAGATATTGAGCCCTAATATCCATTTTATTCCGCGTGCGTAATATTTTTTTATAAAGTGTCCGGTAGCACTCCATATCAATATATTACACTATAAAGTTAGTTGCACGAACTTTCACAACTTGTAAAATTCATATGCATGATTTTCATTTTCGAAAATCTCATCGTCTCAAACGAAGTACTTTTTGGCAATCACCCTTATGCAACTTAAATTCTGCTAAATTAAATGGGCAAAACAGAGAAGCCTTGTTAATCCAACAATAAATTTAAGCGTGCCCAATGTTGCCCAATATTTAAATAAAATTCCTCTAAAATTATAATGCTTTCTGATATTTTTAATTTAAATGATTTTGGCTGCTTGGAGATTTGGATTCCTCATTGAATTAATTTTTCATTTACAACACTATTGTGTAGACTTCAGTTTTTATCAGCATAATTATAGAAATAGAATTGTTCAGTCAATCAGAGAGTCGGGGTTGTATTCACTTACCTAACTTCATTTTACATTCGTCGACTAATTTATTAATTCATTACTTATAAACTGTGGGCTGTTGCGCGTAATGTAATAACTTATTATTCCAGTTGTTTGGGAGATTTATTTGTTTTAGACAATTATATTTAAAAATTTTACCACGAGAGCATGATTCATTCAAGAAACACTCACAAACCTCTGCTTTGCTTTTCTTTTTATTTTAAACGAACGAAAGTGTAGCTTGATCTGCAAGAAATAATTGCAGCGACGTATGCAATAAACACCTTAGCGCTCGAAATCACGGAGAATTATTGTTGGCTGAGCAAATTGTCAAAATTGTTCAAATTTGAGTGTTGATCATCAATATTTGTAGACTATTTTATTGCGTCTCGTTTTTGTACGACAAACAAATTCGAATTTTTTCGTTTTTTAGTTATTTAAGGAAAACAACAATTTTCAATGAAATAAGAATCAATACTTTTTTGCATTCAACTCGCCCGATTTTTGTCGGGAATTTATATTTTTTGAAATTTTTATGTAACATTTTTCAACATATTCTACGACTGTTAGAATGTTTATCTTATTATAAAAACATTTCAGGGCTGTTTAGTGAATTGACGAAAATGTTTTCTCCGAAATCTGGGATGTATGTATATAAACGAGAAAGTTGTGTGAGGAAGTTTCGAATTTTGACAACTTTCAGTGAGAAAAGTCTTCCTTAGAGATCAAAGGAGTTTTTCCAACAAGTTTTAGATCTTTAGTCATTTTAAGGGAAAAAGTGAGGACGATGTGAAAATTATGTACGGCGATCTAACCTCGACTCGGTACGCGAGAACATAGCGCCAAGGGTTGACATACATTGACGTGCGATCCAAGTCGAGGCTAGCAAGCCGTACATAATTTTCACATCACTCTCATTTTTTTCCCCAGATGACAAAAGATCTAAAACTTTTTGAAAAAACTTCTTTGATCCCTAAGGAAGATTTTTCTCACTGAAAGTTGTCAAAATTCGAAACTTCCTCACACAACTTTCTCGTTTATATACGTGCATCCCAGATTTCGAAGATAATATTTTTTGAAATTCATTACACAGTTCTGAAATGTTTTTAAAATTAGATAAGCACTCCAACAGTCGTAGAATATGTAAAAGAATTTTACATACAATTTTCAAGAAAAAATATCAATTCCCGACAAAGATCTGGCGAGTTCAATGTAAAAAAGTATTGTTTCTTTTTTCGTTGAAAATTTTCGTTTTCCTTAAATAAATAAAAAACGAAAAAAAAACATTGAATTTGCTTGTCGTAAAAAAAGATGCTCAATAAAATAGTCCACAAGTATTGGTGGTCAACACTCAAATTTAAACAATTTTGAAAATATGCTCAGCGGACAATAATTCTCCGTGTGTTCGAGCGCTAAGGTGGTTGGTTATTGCATCCGCCCCTTCAATTAATCCCAGAAACTTCCTGCGAAGAGGAACTAGAACTGATATTATTTCCTATTGTCCGTCGTAGAAAAAATATAAAACCTAAATATAAATAGAATATAAAATACAATTTTTCATTTTATTATTTTAATTTAAGGTTCAGAAAGTTTAGTTTCAAATATTTATTTGTTGAGAGTTCTATTTCTTGATCGTATTTCCACTCTCTAAACTCAGTAGGCATACGCAACTTAATCCTACTGCACTAAATTTATGAATATTTGTTTTCTGTTGCTCTGCTTAATTTTTAATATTTTTATAAAAATTGTCTCGAAATGTAGCGTGTAAGAAAAATTGGACATCTTATACTTCTTAAATTAAATTAATACTTATCTTATGTTCCAAATAAAAATCTTTGATACAAGCTGCTATCCAAATGGTAAAATGAGTAAAGTAGATAAAAAGCATTTAAAAAAGTTTCAATATAAAAAGCAGTAAAAAAAAATTTAATTTCTGAAAAATACATTGGAGTTGCGCTTTACCGGGCGTTTCAAGGGTACCCTCAATGGCCTTCACGGTAAATCGGAACTCTCCACACCATTCTTTTTCTCCTACTTTTTGTTAGTGTCAGTATAAATAATTGATGATTTGATAGAAGAAAAATTCTTTAAAAGTCAAACAAAATTTCTACTTTCAAGAAACTTACCTCTTTTAAGGCGGAAAAAATATTTTTATGTATGCTGATATAAGTACTTTAAATTTGGTAGTAAATTTAGTTCCACCAGTGTACTGGTGTAAGGTAAACGTCCCGATAATCGTGACCATAAGCGATTTCATTGACTTCAAATATTTAGAAAATCGTTTTGGTAGAATTATGTAAAAAATGATGGCTACTGATTGAAGCATTAAACATCCTAGAATATTATAAAAATTGTTTTTACATTATATTTAATGTTACTTTTTATTTATAAACAATTAAAAGCCAAAAAGCACCGATGTCCCAGTTATCATGATTTCCAAATCTGTCATGTACTAGTAATTGTGAGTCATCCCGGTCTTCGTGAAAAAGTTAAGTTTTCTTGAAATCAGGTTTTAGCGTTTGGAGGTGCATTTTAAGTGTATTTTTGTATTTTAAATATACTTTAATTAAATGAAAGATGTATTATTAGTTTTATATTGATTGAGACCTCCGAGATGAAATACGTCTGATATGGACATTATAATAATTAATCATAATGAAAATTAATTTTCTTTTAAATTGTTTAGTTTTTATTTCAGTTAAAAATATTGTCGAATACAATTAATATTTTAGTTATAAGAAAAAAATTGGTTTCAAAAATAAATCGACAACAGAAATTATAAAGACAATGACGAAATTTAATAAATTCCAGTGAATAAAAAAATTATGCGTATTTTGAGGTTATGTTCTGTTGACGTCAAAATATTAAAACTATCAGTAATTATATATCTATTACACATTTTTCTTTATTTTATGCAGTACAGAATAATTTAAGCTAAATTAAAAACTACTCAATAAATATTAATTTCACTGAAAAATGATAATAAACTTAAAAATTTATAATGAAATTATTAAAAGTCATGCCAATATTTTACATCACCTTTTTTCATTTTTAAGCACTAAATTTATATTACGATTACTGCTCACAGTCTTCGTGAACGGTCACGATTATTCGTTATTACTTACGATAATGCTTTTGAAACGACTCTATAATCTTGTCTGATATTTCGCGAACGAGAAGTTACTGAATGAAGATTTTACTAAATTTTATGAAAAAAATTATTTTTTCTCACAAAAAAATTACTTTCGTCCCGATTAAGTAACTTCTTGACATATTAAAAGCTTAACCCTTTAACGTCAAAAGGACACTCTTTGAGTGGCCTCTTTTCTACTTTATTTTTCACGATGAAGACGTCAAGGAAAAAATTCGTAAAGTACCAAT
>NC_046663.1:114240667-114245225 GCF_010883055.1 Belonocnema kinseyi
GATTGGTACTTTACGAATTTTTTCCTTGACGTCTTCATCGTGAAAAATAAAGTAGAAAAGAGGCCACTCAAAGAGTGTCCTTTTGACGTTAAAGGGTTAAGCAAAGAAACGCCTTTCCGAACTTAAATGTTAAGCTATTTTCCACGTTTCGTGATTCATCGCCACCGGAACTATAAATGAATTTTTTTACCCATGTGCACTATTTGTATAAAAAAAAAATAATTTGGTTTCCGTAACAAGCACTGTCCTAACTGACTTAAAAATATTTTAGGATTGTATTTTTATGCGGAAATACTGATTACTGGGACATCTCCCTTAGATGTATGGTGTAGATTTCAAGTATCTCCTACAGGAGTTACTTTAAATTAAACATTTGGGACGCCAGTGACATGGAAACATTTGAGTTTATATATTTTTGTTACTAATACACAGTAGATTATTTCCAATTTTTCAAATATTTACAAATTTACGGTACCAGGTAAGTCTGAAAGCCGATCTGCGATTGCAATTTTTCTTGTATTTTTAAAGAAGTTTTTGCAAAAAATCCCTTGCGAATTAAAAACTATTAAGACTATTAACCTTAACCATAACATGATCACATTCATCCCAAAAATGAATTACGTTCATATGTATGAATATCCATTTCTTTTATATGTATTTAAAATTTAGGAATAGTCATTATTCACCCCGATAAACGTGGGACTTACAGGAATATAAGGGGCAGAAAACGTCGAGTCTTTCTACCTAAAATTATTGTGTTTTTTATGGGGTTGAAAGTTGACGGATTTACAGTCCTAATGAAGCTAAATTAATTTACCAACCCATAGTTCGAAACCATGGTTGGGAACGCTTAACGTATTCTGTCCCATTAACAGTTACTTCTAAACAACACGTTTTTCAATTAAATATCAAATTAATTCCATTCGTTTCTGCCACCATTTGTGCTAAATGAAGTAATTAGCCTTAAAAGGCAAAGAAAACATGATTTTTCCTTTTATTTTCATGAAACTATCTGGATAATTAACATAATCAATGAATCGAGAAAAGTCTGTGAAGGCGCATTATACATATGGTTCTTTTCGCAATTCTAATTATGCAAGCTAAATTAATAGGTTATAAGCCTAGAGTATATTAGGAAATTGGAACGTTTCAATTTATTAGACGATTCAGAATTATAGGTGTTAATGGAGGCTGAAGAACCGGCTAGTGAATCAACAGGGGTAGTTTAGCCAAACAAGTAGTAGGAGAACGTTCAAACATTAAAGAAAAAAATAAAACGGCTCTTAAATCTGCGACTTTGATACTTGAATGAAACTAGGCCAATCCCTTCAATAATTTATTCTCTTAAATTATTTGGCATTATTATTTGGAATTTATCTGGAATTAAGATTAATTTATCTCAACTTACGACTTTTATAAATTCAGTTTTATGCAAGTGAACATTCATATTTTAAGAACTGAAGAAACACCTGCTACATATTATATGATTTATCTCTAAATCTGAATTAGTTAAAAATGTCCACAATACTAGAATTAAAGAACTAAAAGTCAGTAACCTTAAATTCTTTAGAATTTCATTGTACAGTAAATCAGTCGTTTTTGTGGGGAAAATGTCCAAAGCTATTTTATTTTGTAAATCGTTAGTGGGGCATGTGAATATCACGTACCCCTTGTAGAATGTAAAAATGTACATGACTCTATTAGTCACTGCGATATAACCAAAAATGCAAAAAATAGAAGGCGCTAAAGTTGCCATAAATAAGTTTTTGCGCCTTTTCAACCAGAAAAAGAAATATTTTGGTTGGCGAAAGGATTGAAAAATTGTAGAGCAGGAAAAAACCTTTAAAACCAATTAGAAAGTTTTTCTCTTGCGATGCACCGCCTTCGAGATACGGTGCTTTTAATTTCTAATATCAGATTAGGTTCTTGAGAAGTACAGTAAATTAATACTAACAAAATAAATACGACTTACGAGCGCCTGTAAAGCCGATGGAAAATGTGAGATGGCCGCCCGACGATGCGACGGTGGCACATGCTCACTTCGGTAGTGCCAGTATCAGCTGGCGGGAATGTGTTGTTTCCGCCCGCTAATACGGGCGGGAATGCGCTTACCGACCGCTTACCGTTACAATCTTGATTGCTCCAAAAGCCCACAACTGACGTCTGTACCCCCACATGCCTTTTGATAAGACTCAAAATAATTTTGGATTTGATTTTCATTTATCAAACAAAAAATGCAGAGGACAGTATTATCTGCAAATGATCTTATACAGTCGTTGCGCTTCAATCACAAATTCACGAAATAGAGGTCGCCGAAATTTTCAAAAATCAGTATTTGCTCTTTTTCAACGAGAAACAAGATTTTTGTATAATCCCCGTAATTCAAAAGTTATAGAACAGGGGTCTTCAACGAGGGGAAATTGGGTACATTTTCACTACTATGCTGCCTCAGCACGGAAAAATTCCTTCTCAATCTGACAGCTGAGTAGACTTGGTGGTGTGGAAATGAAACATGCGGGAAATTAGTATTCGCGGCCGAATTTCCCCACGCCGAAGAGCCCTGTTGTAGGACAGGAAAAAAACCCTTTTGATCGAATTTAATCTAAGAAATAGCTATTTTCTTGAAATAATTTATTATTAATGTAATATTACAAGCTTATAGTTTGTAATTTTAAATAGACTTGCTCTTTTCGGTTCATGCGCAATTGAAAATGTCGCTGTCCGTTGGCATCTCCGGATGGAATCCCAAGTCTCTTATTGTAATAACTGCATAACTGATAAATCAATGCGTTCTATTGTTATATTCGATTACTTAATTTCAGGAAAGAATAAAAATGAATATCACGAATTCGTCGTTCTAACACAGCGACTTCATAAGATAATTTGTAGATAATACTGTCCTTTACATTTTTTGCTTGAAAATTTTTTCTCTGTAATATGCCGTTCTCATAGAAAATCAAATGCAAAAACATTCTTAGTTTTATCAAAACCTGATATTAGAAATTCAAAGCGTCGTATCTAAAAAACGGTGCATCGCAAGGAAACCATTTTTTAATCGTTTTTAAAGGTTTTCCCCTTCTCCATTTTTTCATTGCTTTTGACTATGAAAATATTTTTGAAACAAATATTTTTTCCGTTGAAAAAGAGCAAAAACTGATTTTCGGCAAATTTGGCGCCCTCTATTTCGTGCATTGCGCAGCCACTTCATGCGATAATTAGTAGGTAATAGATTTTTATACCATTTTCGTTCCAGAAATTTTTCTCTACGCTTTAATTATATTGAAGGAAATGTCAAGTGTTTTTTTTTTAATTCGTAAATCTTTGAATCCGCGAATTCATTAAATTATTGTACTCCTTAAATTCTTGAATTCAAATTTACGTCAAAATTGCAACATCAAATTTCCTGAGTTTGTGAATAGGACCATTCATCCCTCTTTTAAGATTAAAACAAAAAATACCCACCTTTTACTGGATCCAAGCGCGCCTCTTGTGACACAAACACGAACTTGTTTGATTTGGTGTGCTACGAATTCATTAAAGCGGAACGATTTTGCAAATAGCTGGTTTGTTCTCTGGATCCGGTACGGAAAAAAATGGATAAAAGTACCCGATACGGACCTTCTCGTTGGAATAGGTAAAGACTGCTGCTGCTGCGTATTCTGTAAGCCCCACAGGTGCTTTTGTGACGTAAACACAACACCACCTCTTTCCCTCCCATTCACTCTCTATCTTTCTCTTTCGCTGGTTTAAAGTTCTATAGTGTCTGCAATCTTCTACTATACCTTACCTTGTCTTCTCTTTCCCGCCCTCTCTTTTTCCCCCTTGCACACACGCATGTTCTCGTTCAGAGTTTCAGACGCGATGCTGTTCAATGTACACGATTCCAATCTGGGGTTCCCCTTTGCCATTCTTTATCGCCCCGATATTAGTGACATCTGTCGCACGAATTACGTAACCTGCAGACCCTCTAAAAAAAAGACAGGCAGCGCTAAATTACATATATTTCTGCGGAAACACCTGTTTTGTCATAGCATCTATTTCTTATATGCATTGCCAATATTAAGTATCACTACGGCAAAACCACAGTTTAAGAAATTTTAAATTCTTTTATTTTTTATTTTTGCAATGCAATTACTTTTTCATCTACACAGATAAACAGTGGGATCATTTTTATTGCAGCTCATTTGTTATGGTCTCAAAATAACATTTTTTTCTCAAAATGAGAATGCTCTAAGTGTGAAACTGTAACATGAAATTGAACATAGCTGTATTCTCATTCTGCGGTGTTTCATTTTTGTTGAAAATCAAAACAACACCGAATCGACGTACTTTTGAGGATCGACGTTTTTCTGGGTAGATAGGTAAAACAGAATATTAAGGAAGCAGAGCAAAATGAGTCTAATTTACACGATTTTCAGTTTAAATAGAGATAGCATAATTTTCCTAATAGATAAGCTTAAACAATTGTGGGTCCGGATGCAATAAGGGCACATAAAATTTTTTCGTGCGAAAACGAAGTCCCCTGGAGGCTTTAGAAAAAATTTTCGAATTTTAATTT
>NC_046663.1:114245325-114248767 GCF_010883055.1 Belonocnema kinseyi
TTGAAAATTAAAATTAGAAAATTTTTTCTAAAGCCTCCAGGGGACTTCGTTTTCGCACGAAAAAATTTTATGTGCCCTTATTGCATCCGGACCCACAATTTTCAATAAATTTTAGAGGTATGAGGATATTTTCTGAAAAATCGATGGACTTTTTCTAGAAAATTTATATTGTTATTAATCAAAATGGTTTACTAATCAGTTTGTATGGTAATGAGTGAACCGTGATGTGCGCTGACTTAGTGAAGCTTTCATCCTGGGGCCCGTGTAGAAATGAAAATATGGGGCTGGTCGGTGACCGGATGACTGGGTAGGCAAAGAAGGACTCCTCACCACCTCCCACCATGAAAATCTTTCCCGCCCCTAGCCCAATTTGGCGCGTTATTTGAAAATTAAAAGAGAATTATCCTGTGATTATAACCTGTGAATGATAAATATTGAAAATGAAACTCACAGCGACAGATTATTATTTATAAAGGTACCTTTTCACGGAAGCCTGTTTTGAATTATTCGGGGAATTAATATTTTTTAAAGGATTAATTTCTAGCTACTTTGTTGGTTTATGGCTTCCGTGAAAAGGTACCCTAAGTCTAAGGCTACCTTTTCACGGAGACCCGTTTCGAATTAATCGTTTAATATATTGACACATCGAGTTCATATCAAGTTCCTCAACCAATGAAATTTGCCATAAACCAACAAAGTAGCCACAAATAAATCATATGAAAAATATTATTGCCATGATTAATTCAAAACAGGCCTTCGTGAAAAGGTACCCTAAGAAAGTGAAAATAAACTTTAAAAATTTAATTAACCATAACCTTGCAATGGTACTTACGTTAGATTCGTACAGTGAAAGAGACATACGCGGAAACAAAATTCTTGAGGCGAACGAGTGAATCGTGAATATATTAAACTCAAAGAAAGTGTCCGCTTAGATTAGGTTAATCGTTCAGTTAGAAGAGTTAAACCTTTAGTTACTTTATGTAAATTGTTCTCGTAAATCAGTAATTTGGACAAAATTGCTAAGTTCGAGAGTTTATTATTTTCGACAGATTATGTATAATTTTATTATCTTTAGATTAGAAAAAAATTCAGTTGTTATAGAAATAGATTAACTTACAGTATCCAATCTTTGGTCTGGTATCGCGAAAATTAATTTCCCTGAAATCCGTATAATGCATTGGGAGGTCAAGTTTGTTGTTTTTATCGCGTTTCTTGATATCTCAATATAGTTATCGCCTACAATCGAAACAATTGTAAATTATTATTACCGCATCATAAACTGTATTTAATATTAACATTCGCGCACATTTTAAGTGGTAAAAAGCGTTTAATTATCCAAAGTAAATCTGAACTGTCACTGCTCCCAATTAGACCGTCGCCATTTTATTTCGCTGCTCCCATAATGCACCGGCGCTCTTCCGATAATTCCTTCAGACGCCTATTCTCAATATCCCTATTATAGCTATAATTTTTAGGGGTTTGACTATACGATATCCCCGGTATATGGAAAATGGTCAAGGATATTCATTTTCGCTGATCCAGGAATCTTTTTAAATTCCTTCGTTCATTTTCACCTAAATGTTTAGCTATAATAAGGAATAATATCCCTGCCACAGCTCAATTTTTTTTACCGTGTAGGAACACTTTACCTTTGCAGTCATTGGAATAGTAAACTAAAGAACGGGAACGGGAAACTCTAACCGAATATATACCAGGTTATGGCCTTTTTATACGATCAGTAGTAGGACTCTAGGCCGTTTCGCAGTCGAAAATCTAACGGACCTCTTTTTCCATCGACGCATGTTAAAAAAAGAGAGCTCTGTTTTTCAGCTTTCGACACGTTCTCGGACTCCCACCGCGCAATAAAAAATGCAAATATCGCAAAAATCTTGACAAAGGACATCAAACAAAAAAGAAGGACAGAAGGACAAACATCGAAAAAGAAAGACGTCTGGTCACCCTGTGTATCTGACCAGTTGGCCCCACTTTAAGTCGGGGGCTACTCGGGACTACTGATTAGTGTCCCCGACCAGTTCCGTCACGGTGAATTAGTCGGGGGCTGGTCAGTCGACTTGATTTATTTCAGTCAGGGTCTAGTTGGTTACTGGTATAGGTCCGTACAATAATACGGATTAGTTTTTTCTTTAATCTTTCTTAAAAGTTAAATGAATGACAACTATAATCACAAATCCAAATTATTTTTGTTTTATGAAAAATACAATTCAAAACAAATTTAACAACAACAATATTTGTAATAAGACCCTTTTTGTAAGAACCAAAATTATTATAGTTTCAAAACAGCATTTTATTTTCCTCTTTTAACCCTCCTTCGGGCGCAACCTGCCTGACAGGTCAGCTTACGCTGTTATCATTAATTTTTTCTATTACAAACCGCGCAAGCGCTTACCCTTCTTAGTATGCCTTTATCAATGTAAGATCTTTCGAAATCTGATGTCAAGTTTTCAAAATTCAAAATGACGGATCCAATATGGCGACTATTTGAACGCAAAATTTCAGAATTGACCATTTTATTTTCAACTTGCCTGAAACTTGAAGTACGGAGTATTTTCGAAGTCGTTGAAATTTTATGTACGGGGGTATTTAGGGTCGTTGATTACGAATTTGATACCATTTTTTAGAAAAACAAAATGGCAGATTTAAAATGTCGGACTAATTTAAAGAAAACTACTTCATTATACACAAAAATCAGTCTAAGGGTGTTTTCGGGGTCGCTGATTACGAATTTGATATCAATTGTTGGAAAAACAAAATGGCGGATTTATTTTTTAAAAACTACTCCATTATACACAAAAATCACTGTAAGGAAGTTTTTGGGTCCGCCATTTTGAATCCGCCATTTATATTTTCTAAAATCTGACATCAGAATCGTAATCAGCGACCCCAAAAACTTCAAGCCAAGGTTTAATAAGAATTATTTCTTATCTATTTTTTGAGTGCATATAGGTGGCCTGTCAGGCACATTGCGATCGAACTTGTTAGTTTGAGGGTTGCGCCCGATAGAGGGGTAAATAGAATAACGTCTTCTTAGTTTAAGAATCAATGTCATACTTGATTTTGTTAAATTTACTTAAAATCTTGCCGAATAAACGTACAATAAAAATCCTAACCTCAAAATTCAATTTTTCTATTTTATTTTTAAAAAAAATAAGAATTTTATGTTATTCGCGGTTGCAAAATTTGTAAATTTTTATTTAAAATATAGAACTGTGGCCCTAGAGGGGGAGTATGTCTAAATTAAAACGTTGAAACTCCCTACCGAATGAAATCTCTGAGTTTTCTTTAGCGAAATAGCTTGGCCCATTTGAGTCTATAAACAAAATCGATTTGAAACAAAATAGTCTCGGAGACAGTTTGAGAGATTTGGGTCCTTTTCCAGATCCTTTTAGTGGTCGTTTTAAGAGTGGTGCGACGGTAATATAAT
>NC_046663.1:114248867-114257052 GCF_010883055.1 Belonocnema kinseyi
GATGAATTTTCTCATTATACTTATTTATAATTATAACTTATATACTGATATACAATTTTCTAGTTGAAATCAAAAATGTTGTCTTTTTTGGCGTATCTCATTCCATATATGAGAAACGTTCTATTAATTCCAATTTTAAGCATTAAAAAAAAGTTAGATATATGAAGTCATCGAAACCCGTAGATTCCGAATGGTTATGTTCTAGGCTGTTAACTATAAAATTAAAAAAATCTACTTCTAAATTTTAATCCTAGAGCTTAACAAAGGACCCTTGAGTGTCGGCTACTCTATTGAGATAGCCTCTCTGCTTGTTATTTATGATCGTATTCTTATTTCAATTTCGGAAAGGATATTTTAAAGCCTTCAGACCATTAAACAAGCTTCCTGGACCTTTAAAAATATCTACCTGAGTGCCTGCGGAGAATTTCTCTGAGCTTCTTTGACCTAAAGAATTTTTAGTATATACTCAAAGATTCTTTTCGGTAGGTTTCTTGCGTGAAATAAAATAAGAGTTCGGATTGTTCAGGCTAGAATTCTCTCTTTTTAAATTATTTTATACAAAACGTATTAAAATTAGACATTCTCATGTACCTGAAGTTCCGAACGTTCAAATGAACGAAATATTTTTCCACATTTCTATTTTTCCCATAAATATTGTTCCAACTGTAATTAGAAATATGCATTATAATTCTTTTCCAATAATAAATTATTTCCAATATAACTAAACAAATATTTAGCACTTTTATTGGATTACAAAGTCATCAGTAAAAGATGTTCATTTGAACATTCAGAACTTCAAGCACATACATTCTCAATCAATGATACGTTCTTGTACTCGTATGCTGGCGAAATCGAATTAACTTATCTGTATTATACTAACCATAAGAATGAACTTATCTTCATAAATATTTAATTGTTCTCCTGCTATTTCAATGTAATTTTTTCGTCTGAGTCAGATTGAAAATGAGGTCAGAAAAGGTCGACACTACCGCCCGCAGCGGTGAAGATTAGTATTAAATAGAGCGGGAATTTAAAGTTTTAAATAGAATGTCTTAAAGTTTCTTTTAATTGATAGTAAAAATGTTCTTCTATATATTCTTCAAGATTTAAATATTTGATTGTGTTTAGCTTTTCTTTTCAAACATGTAGGGTCAATTTTTTCAATTTTTTCGTAGGCTATAATTTCTTTGTTATTTAGATATCTTACTTATTAAACCTTATTTTTTCAACAGATTTATATATAATTGTAAAAGCAAAATAGGTGAAATTTTGATTTGACTAAAAACTGTCATATGGGCGGAATGAGCTATATCTTCCTGTGCATTAACCTAACCTCTTAGTGTAGCAATCAGTAGGTTAGGATGCAATGTTTTTATATTATCAGATTGTGCAGGGTGTTAATTGTGGTGTAAACATATAAAAAACTAATCTTCCCCGGGGGAAATTTACCACCTGCACAGTACCACGCCAGTATCGCCGGTCGGAGTTCGGTACTGGCGCGTTACTGTTAGAATACTGGCAGGACTACTGGGTTGGTACTGGTACGGTACCCTCTGTTAGTACTGGCTCAACCAATACTGCAAACTCGGCGAGGTACTGACCAGTAGTACTGGGTCAGAACTGAAGTTCACCTCTGGGCCACTACTGCAGATTAGAACTGGGCAGGTACTGGTCAGGCTCCAAGTGATAACGAAGGTATCCCAGGTAGAAATATACCACCGGCCCGGTACTGGCCTAGTTCCGCCTGTTGGAGTTCCAGTACTGGCTGATTGTACTAGGTCACTACTTGCTTGTAATGCTTGGCGGTACCTGCCTGTCAGTACTGGCAAATCTCTGGCGTACGAAAATGCTGGAGTTAATTTTAAAAATGATAAAAAATTATTAAATTTTTTTAAAGACCATCCATTCATCATCGTACGACTGCATATCGTCCGAATATTATTTATAATTACAAAAATATAATTTTCTAAATATTTGGTTAATTTAAACACCCACTATTTCGATAATCTAAAGATATAACAAAAAAGGTATTTAAAAAATAAATAATAATAGACTTCGAGTATTTTGTCACTACATGTTAATGGCACTGCTTAGAATGAATACATATATTAAACTTTTACACATTAAATTACAAATAACATTTCTAACGCTACGGGGTTTCGAATCTACATCAATATACCTAAATCTATCGCCTAGCAGTCGGGAGTGCTAACCACTGCGCTAATCCGACAAGTTGAAACTCTATGAAAAAGCCATCCTTATAAGCTAGAGTTCAGAAAAGTTAAAACAACAATTTTTCAACTCTTTTTTTCTCGTTAATCTTTTTATTATCATACGACATCAAATAGATATAAAATAAACTAACTGTTCACGGAAATTTGAATAAAATAATTTGTAAATCAATTATATTGATCGGCTACATCTTTTCTTCGTGTAATTTTTTTTTTGCGTTTTAAACCATTTTGAAAGTTCTGATACTAACATTTAAAGTATTTTTTTAATAAGAATTTTCTTTACACCTTCGTGTAACGTTTTGCTTTTTAGTTGTTTTAGACTATTCTACAACGATTAAGACATACATCCAATGTAATTTTTTCTGAGCAATTGAAATTCTTGATGAAGGTGGCACTTAGAATATTTTCCTTAAAAAAAGTAATAGAAAAAAATGTTTTCACCTCAATTGTATAGTCTGTTTCTCGACATTTCAAAACACCCTGACAACATTTATAGACGTGTTTTTTTTAAGTCTATTTTTATACTACTGGCATAGTACCGTCCGGTCGTGTAGCCAACGTTCTGCCATACTGGGCGAACCACCGGCTGCCTGTACTGGTAAGCAAAAACTGGGCCAGTACTGCGCCGGTGGTGAACTCTGGCACACTACCGACATTTCCACCTGGGAACATGAGTAACTGTTCTGTTTTGAAAATTCACATTAAAAATACAATTTTTCGTTAAAAAAGAAACATTGTTTGAATTCAAATTTTAAATACAATTAGTGATAATTACAAAAAAAATGCGTCAATCGCTGGCGAAACACCCGTACCAGTATTTCACTACATATGTATACCACTCCTAAGCCAGTATAATGTTGACTGTTGGCTGAACTCTTGCGCCAGTAGTAGAACCAGTATCACGCCAGCCATTGGCTGTACTTTTATCTCGGCTGTCAATCAGCACTTGAAGTGTTTATGTGGCCAGAACTACACAAATCACTGGCGAAACACCGATGCCGGTATTTAACCAGTAATTCATTTTAATCTTAAGCAAGTAGTACACCAGTATGATACAAACCGTTCTTTCAACGCTTGTGTCAGTATTTGACCGGTTATACGTATCAGTATTGCGCCAGTAGTAGATCCAGTATCACGCCAACCGTTGGCGAAACTCCTGTGCCTGTATGAAACCAGTGGTAATGATCAGTACTGGGCCAGCTGCAAACCAGTACGATGCCAATCGTTGGTTAAACTTTTATGTCAGTATATTTTACTAGTAATAAATATTATTCCTACGCCAGTAAAACACCAATATGACACCAACCGTTGGTTAACCGCTTGTGTCAGTATTTGACCAGTAATGCGTATCAGTACTGCGCCAGTAATAGACTCAGTATCACGACAACCACTGGCTGAACTCTTATTTTGTTTGTCAATCAGCACTTAAAGTTGGTATGTGGCCACTGCTACTTCCATCGCTGGGGAAACGCCGGTGCCAGTATTTCACCAGTAATGCATCTCACTCCTTAGCCGGTGGTACGCCAGTATGATGCCAACCGTTGGTTAAACTTTTATTTAAGTATTTTACCAATAATCCGTATCAGTACTGCGCCAGTATTCGACGCAGTATCGCGCCAACCGTTGGCGTAACTCCTGTGCCGGTATTGCACCAGTGGTGACGGTCAGTACTGGGCCCATTGTAAACCAGTATGATGCCAACCGTACGTTGAACTCTTGTTTCAGTACTTTGCCAGTAATACGTATCAGCATTACAAAAGTAGTATATAAGTATCACGTAAAACGTTGGCGGAACTCCTGTCCCGAAATTACATCAGTAATAAAGGTAAGTACGAGGCCAGTTGTAAACCAGTATGATGCCTAACGTTGGTGAAACTCTTATGTCAGTATTTTACCAGTGATATGTATCAGTACTGCGCCAGTAGTCGACCCAGTATTACGCCAACCTTTGGCGGAACTCCTGTGCCGGTATTGCACCAGTGCACGGAGAAACTTTCTGTTATAAAATTTGGTATTATAATATTTATTTTTACAATACAATAGCAAGCCAGGATATAGAGTCACTATTGCAAGAATTACTATTGTGAATATTAAACTCTGAAGTTACTATGTTTATTAAAATATAAAATAAATTATTAAATAATTGCACTTATACCAAAAGAAATTTCCCACAATCCCTAGGACAGACTGTGAAGTTTACAAAACACAATAGTAAAGACATTCTATCTATGCTCATTCTACGCATTTCTAATTTTTCCCATAGAAAATAGGAAAAACTTCCGTGGTCGAAAGATCCAAATAAAAATGAATTCGCAATCACTTCACGCACTATATATTTTATACATTGAACATATAATTAGATATTTATATTTTATTCTAATGTGAAAAAGAAAAAATCTTGTTAGAAGAAATCAGCCCTGGCGGGAATTGAATACGGGTCTCCGGGGCAGCAGAACGGAGATATTTTCCTGTGATAAAACAAATTATAAGGTTTAGGAATTTTTTCATCTTCATGAACTTCGGCGCGTGTAATGACGTCATTTGGTACTGAATCGCGAAGCACTACATTCAATTGTTTTTCCTTTCATTGAACCTTCCCATTGAAAAGGGTAATTTTTCTTTCCTGTTATGCAACTTTCACTGAGACAATGTACATAAGTAAGTCGAAAAATTGCTATAGTTACTCTATGTAGTGTTAGTTAGAGTAGAGGTTATGATTAAGAATTGCATCATTTTAACGTTAAATACTTTAAATTTTCCGTACAATTTTGGAAAAATATGTGTAAGATATGTTTTTGTTTTAAAATATACTCTAACTTAAAAATACTCTTACTTATAAATAATATGTCATTTAATCAACTATTCTATCTCGCCCCAATCATGAGGCGATATGAGCCAAACGCACTAGTTCTTTCTTTTCGTTTCTAATTTCGCATATACTTTTTCAGTTACTTTTATATTGGCAAAATATTAATTAAAAATTATTGTGTGTGTGTGTGTGTGTGTGAGTATGTTTAATTTCGCAACCGCTCTCGTTCTGCTCCCCTGAGAAACTGCGGAAGCCAGCAGTTCTAGGAAGGCTGAGAACGGGGTGACTTTAAGCAATTTTCAGTGAAAAGCATTAAAACATAAAAGATTACAATTTTTGTTTAATGAACGCTTTTTAAATGAGAAGTTAAATGATTTTTATTTTGAGTTGCCGCAAAACAATCATTATTCAATTGTTATTTATACATCGAAATTTGTTTTGAAATCCTGTTAAATATTCTTAAAAAAATTTTTTTTTAAAGTTAAATCATTTAAAATTTTTACACGAATCTTAAGTATATATTTTTATTATCTGAAGAGTTTAAAAATCATTTACAAAAGTAAAAATCTTATTTCGAGATCTTCAAAAATATACATTTTGTTAAACTATTTAAATTAGTTTTGAATCTCTTAAAAACTTCTAAATATCTGTTAAGCTAATCGAATTTTTTCTAAAGTTATAATTGTTCAATTTTTATTTATTCTTCCAAATTTGTTTTTGGTTTTTAACTCTTTTTTGGAATTCTGTAAAAAATAATTTTTAGAAGAAAAAAATCATTGAAAATTTTTCCATAAACTCTTAATCAGTCCTGCATTATAAAAAAATATCTTAAAAATTTCTGATTTTTAGATAAAATTTTGGAAACCTTTTGAAATCTTCTTCAATATTCTCTTCAAATTAATATTGTAAAATGAAAACCCATTCATAATTTTCATAGGAATCTTGATGAAATTTTCGTATATAATTTAATTTTTAATTTTTTAGAAACATTTCAACTTTTAAATTATTTTTTTATTCTTTCAAAACTTCTGAATATTGTTTAAAACGATACGACTTCTTCCACAAGAAAAATAATCTTCTACCAAGAATCAAGAGTTTTTAATACACGAATTTGTAACCAAAATGTAAAAAATTGTAAAAATTGTAAAAAAAGTGGGAAAATAAATGAAATAGTTCAACTTTAACTTTCAAAATCAATTTTTGAAAAAAAATCGACTTTTCAACTAAAATTTTTCTAATTTGCAGCCAAATTAATTTCTAACTAAGAAATATATTAAAATATACTGTATATACATAATTAAAATTTTGTCATAAGGACTATCTTATCTGGAAAAAATCGTGTAACAACTAACAAGGTCACCTTTCAGAGAGGGGCGATCGTCTTTTCCTCCACGGCTACCTGCGTAACCTTCCCCTTCTACTACGAAACGACACTACCCCTCACTGGATTCGAAGTTGCTTTAGGCCCTAGATGCTATGTCCCCCATAAAGATAATACATTTGTCTGTCAAATTACCCATTTCCTCACTGTTTCCACGCCTATACCTCGATTAAAAATTCTAATAGGCCGACGTAGTTCCTGATATTTTGACAAGTTTGAGAATATAATCGTTAATATAGGTAGATTCTCAACAATTGAAATTAAAATATTAAATTTTCATAAGCTCACCATTAAATTAAGTGATTCAAAATCAATTTTCTATTGATCCTTAAAACTTAGTTTTGTAGAAATTGTTGATGTACAGTGTTGGCTTTAGAGTCAGGTGAATTGAAAAAATTGAGTTGTTTCAAACGTGTTGGCACATAATGGCGATCCTTATCAGTGAGTTTTCTTATGTCTGTGAAAAGTACATCATTTCTTGCAGGTATGCAATTTTTCAACTAAAAGTACTATTCTCAAAAAAGAAATCTTTTAACGAAGAACAACTAATTAAAAAAAAAACAAATAAAATGTAGTAGGAAAATGTTCTAACTAAATTTATGAACAAATTTTTTTAAGTTTTTAGAAAACACTGCAGTCGAAGAACTCTTCAAATTATTTCTTAGCGATGCCAATTAAATCCAATTTTTTTATTAAAACCCTTAAACACAGCTTTTTTTATGTAAGAGAAATAGTGTTAATTAATGAATTTTTCTGGTATGATGAGGAAATATATCGGTGAAAGTGAAATTTTTTTCTCTTGAAAGTGACACTGTAGTAAAAATACAAAATTAAAAAAAAAATTTATAGCTAAATAATTATTCAAATATTCATTAAAAACTTTTCTTTTCCTTATACCGTCGAAAAGTTGATTCACATTTTTTTCACATTGGTAAGAATAGAGATTGTCGAGGAACATTGAAGTTCAAATTTTTCCTCGATTTCTTATATACAAATTTTCCTTTAACGACGTATTGTATCTCTTTAAATTTTCAAAATATTTATAATTTTAATTTTTGAAATTGAAATGTATAATGAGTTATATTGCGCGCTTCTGGAAACGATCAAACCCTAAGCGCCCAAGATTTGAACTTGACTAAGTAATTACTTTTTTAAAGACAGAGATGATATCCAAAGTAACATTAGTAACTAGTGCGCACATTCCGATAATATCAGTGTACCCTTCGCAAGAGGGCCGAACGCTAAGCAGCCATGATCAGCGAATAGAACCAATCCTAGTACACAAGCGATATCTGTATACGAAACACGCATCAAGAAATGATCAGTAACATGTTTAGCCAAACCAATGACAATATGAGTCAACACCGTTGACTCATATAGCGCGCTTTTCAGAACGGGAAAATGCTAAGCGCAGAAGATTTGAACTTGACTAAAAAATCACTTTTTCAAAGGCCTTTCACAAAAGAAATGACAGACAAATATACCGTCGTCGATGGAAATAATGAGTGAATGCTGCATGATGAACGACTGTCACTTTTTAAAGCAAAAAGCGAACGACTTCAGAATGAGCGACGAACTGAAAGTAGGCCCAATGACCCGCTTCCAGCGAAATCGCGGTAAAATTTCAGCCACAACCACGTCTCACAACCGTGAGATAGATGGTTACCGTCTGTAAAGGAATCAATACGACGATCCAGCAAAAGCCTCGTGCACCCTAAGAACACGGAGCGACCCAAGGACAACCGCCTTCTGCATTTTTCC
>NC_046663.1:114257152-114259921 GCF_010883055.1 Belonocnema kinseyi
GCTAAGCGCCCAAGATTTTAACTTGACTAATTAATCACTTCTTTAAAGGCAGAAATGGTACCCAAAGTAACATTAGTAACTAGTGCGCACATTCCGATAATATCAGTGTACCCTTCGCAAGAGGGCCGAACGCTAACCATCCATGATCAGCGAATAGAACCAATCCCAGTAGCTTTTGCGAAATATTAAACTATATCTGGCTCTTGATTCGGGTTCGCTTGTTCACCTCTATTAGCAGCGTCTAGAATCCTTTGTAGCACGGAAGTTTGATAATACTTTACGTGTTGCTGGTGACGTGCATAACCAAGGAACCATAAAACGCTTGCAATATGTGCGCAAGTGCCAAGAGTTCTGGCCCCTGACTTACATGTGCAGTAATAACCGAGAAGCGTTTCGTTATTGTCTGGTCCTATGTCATCGATCTCATTGAACGCTATCCACAGCTGGTACCTTGTCGCATTTCGGAAACGAGAAAATACTCGTACTCTGATCAAATCAGGTTCATTAAGTCGCGTATCTAGTTGAAACTCCGCATCTTTTTCTCGTTGCAACTTGTCTTGAACGTAAGATGGGACAAGTTCTACTTGATACACGCAAATTGTTATGTCGCGTATTTCTTCCAATGTAAGGCGAGGAAATTGTGGTACTTGAAGTTCATGCAGGCGATTCCAATTTGCATTTCCGTAGCGCATATTGTCCACTTCTACGCACGCTTGCACAATATTTGGCTCACGAGCTCTCGCTATATATTCTCTTGTAAGCTCTGCTGTAGCGCCTTGCATCTCGATAACAGGATGGTATCGATTAATTATGGCACCAGCAATACCAAAGAAGTCTCTTAGATTGTGTACATGAGCCATCGGAATGGTTTTCCCGAAGAACTTAAAAATGGACTTTATGTGGCCATTTTTGGATTCCATTATCCATCTAGATATCGTTATTAGCCGAGCTTCGTTTGCTTCTTCCGCTACCAATTGACTCTGTCCTTGTTGGAGAAATGGTGGTATCTTGGACACAATTCCTAAGCGTTTTAAAAGTGGTTGGGCATCTCTATATCCACGGTCCTCTATAAAAATATCAACAATGTCGAAAAATTCTCTCATACCTTCCACAACTCTTTCAAATTCGTTAATGAGCATTTGTGCATCATTGTTTTGCGAGTCAGAAAAATATGGTCCTTGTGTTTCAAGTATGTATCCGTCTGAAGCAACAATGAGAGCAGGTTTTACCAAGTGACGTCCTTTATGTTTGCAGAATGCCTGTCGAAGTACGCGAAAGTTACTGCTCTTCTGCATGTAAGCATAAGTTCCATCGATGATAGCAATAGCTCTGGGAATTTCTGGTTGTGGATTATAAAGTTCATTGGCGAATGATGTCACGTTTCTTTCAATGAATTTCCTAGCTTCTCGTGGGAACAACAATGACAACACCAAACATAGTTGTAGTAAGTGCGGTTCAAAACAACAGAACGCGCAGGGCTTCCGACAATGGGTCAGCCAACAATGCCGACCAATCTAGAGCTGGGGGAGCCAATGAAAATGGATTCAATGCGATGGATCGGCGGGATCTCGCGACCTTTGGGTGGACGGAGCGACTGAATCACGACTTGCTAGAGTGCTACGATGCGAGTGTGGCCCGTGAACGGGGTTACATGGCACGGCTGCATGCTCTGTGGTGCGAGAAACACCCGGAGCTATCGCACTTTTCGCAGCAACGTCTGCGAAACCATGCTGAACTACTCCGTAAAAGGGGCTATGTAAGCGGAACCCCTACTCTACCACAGCTAGAACAAGCTTGCAACAAAGAAAGAGAGGCGACACTAAGACCAACCGCGGACAGGCATCCCATAGATGAAGAGCGATGCTTTACGACCCGGAGAAACATCAACACCAAGGTTTCTCTGATCATAAGACCAAAAGACGAATGCATCAACTTGCCATAAAGATAGGCTGGACAAGACAGTACGCATCCCGCAATCAATGTGTGACTGACTACATCACATCTGGCAGGAATTTTACCGCCAAGACTCGAAAGTTCGCGCGCGAACTTCGGACCCCTTATCACACACTTAACAAGTCAAAGCTGCTGAGCTTTAGGCAGCATATTGTTGAGAGAATACGGATACTATCTGACGCTAAGAGAAGTCTAGAGCGGAGGGAGAGGTGGGCCAGAGAAAATCAACAGTTTCTCTCTGACCCATCTCGACTCTTCCAAGACCCTCCAGTTACTGTCGAACACCAACCCAAACCAGAGCTTCAGGGAGTCATGTGTTGCCCTCATAACACCTGATAAAGAATGCCCACCCATCATTACCGAGGAGGTGAAAAAAGTATTAAGAGGGATGAAGAACTATTCCGCACCGGGACCAGATTGTATCAAAACCTTCTGGTGGAAGAAGTTTTCTTCAACCCATCAGCATTTGGCCCGTATTTTCATCTCATATTTGAAGTCGGAAGAGTCGATTCCAGAGTGGTTGGTGAAAGGGCGCACAATACACCTGCCGAAAATAGGCAACTTAGCTGACCCGAAGAATTACAGGCCAATAACTTGTCTGAACACATTTTATAAGATATTCACAGCCATCCTAAATGATAGGATTGTTCGGGCAATTGAACCTGTGTGGCAAGAAATGTATGAACAACGTGGCTCAAAGAAAGACGTAGCCGGATGTCAGGAGAACCTGCTCATCGATAGATGTGTCTGCAAAGATGCAGCATTCTACCAACGTGACCTATCGATGGCCTGGATTGATTATCGGAAAGCTTTCGA
>NC_046663.1:114260021-114277422 GCF_010883055.1 Belonocnema kinseyi
CTTTAAAAAAGTGATGAATTAGTCAAGTTAAAATCTTGGGCGCTTAGCGTTTGATCGTTTTGAGAAGCGCGCTATATGAGTCAACGGTGTTGGCGAAAATATGATAGACCACGATCTGAACCGTGATTTCTATGTTTACATCGCTTTTGTAACAAAATCTGTTGTAATTCGTTCTATTCACTGATCTTGAGCGCTTAGTGCCGCATAGCGCTAAAACTGCCATTTTTTTGGATTATTTTTTTACGGATATTTCATCCGGCATTTATAACCTTAAAAATTACAAAGTTTCAGCTAAATCCACCGAAAGCCATTTTCCCATGCATTTAGTGCGGGGTCCTTTGTAAAAAAGAACATTGTAGTTATATAATTATATAATTCTGTTTTTAAATTTAAACATTGTATCCAAAGAGTTCGAGTGAATTGGAAATAAATTTCCTATTATCATAAGAATTAATTTTGTAAACGTAGAAAAAATTGTTCGCCTTTCAAAATAAACATTTTGTCGATATCAAAAAGAACATTTTTTAAAGAATACTTAAATAATTATTCAGCTGTATAGTTGTTTATAATTTAATATTTTTACTACAGGGCAGATTTCAAGAGAGTTTAATGTTTTCTGACAACTTTAAAAAAATGTTTTAAAAAATTTTACTATTACATTGTAATTTTTTTTCATCAATGTTGTATTTTGTTAAAAGACATAATTTTGATAATACTGAATGCTTTCTCAATAGTTATTAATTAAATTAAATTTAAATTTTAAGTTTATGGAATGTATATAATTTAAAAACTGAGATATTAACCAAAGAATGAAACTTTCAATTGTAAAACTGCGTAGCTACAAGACATTATGTACTTTTCGTAGATAGATAGATTGATTAAAACTCACTGATAAGGGTCACCATTGTGGGCCGAAACGTGTGAAACAACTTCATTGATATCATATCACCTCACCCTAAATTCTAAAGCTCACTATAATTTAAAAGTGGATCAAGAGCGAAATATTTTAGAAAAAACTGGAACATACGAGAATCACTGTAAGAGATTGTTGTTATAAATAATAATAATAATAATAACTTGTTAAAACACTTACTTTTGTTAGCATGAACCAATTATTAATCCACCATAACTTAAAAGTGGAAAATTGTATTTATTGTTTTTATTTATTTATTATTTATAATTGTATTGTATGTATAATTGCCCAAAAGTGGAAAATTATATAATTTTTCGTCCATAAAATGGTCATATATCATATTTATACACTATTAAATTAGAAATAATCTAATTCAATATATTGAAATGATTTTCTTGGACATATTCATATGTTTGAATTAGGAATAGGTATAAGTTGGAAGACAAAAGGATTCTCTCCACAGGGGATGTAGCATCGAGGGTCTGGAGCAACTTCAAATCCAGTGACGGGTAGCGTCGCTGTACACTAGAAGGGGAAGAGTACGCAGGTAGTCGTGGAGGAAATGACGACTGCCCTTCAGAGAGGTGTCTTTCAGGGCGACACTATGAGCCCACTCCTCTTTTGCCTTACATTATTGCCACTATCTCTAGCACTTCGCCATTCCGACGGGTACTTGTGCGACAAACCTGCAGATCGTAAGTACAAGGTCACTCATGTATTTTACATGGACGATCTTAAGATCTATGCTAAAAGCAAAGAGAAATTTCATCTAGCTCTAGGGATTGTCGACCGATATACTAAGGAAATTGGAATGGAATTTGGGTTAGACAAATGCGCCAAGGTTTAATTGAAGCGAGGAAAACTTAATGGCGTTCCTGAAGATCCTGAGCTCGTTGATAGAAGCGCTATATAATTTGGTCTTCCGAACTGTCGGCGAGGAACAAAGTATCTGCAACGAACATGCTTGCTGTCCCGGTAGTACTCTATTCATTTGGAGTAGTAACATGGACGAAGAACGAGCTTAGATTCCTTGATATCGGGACAAGAAAGGTTATGCTCATGAACAAAAGCATGCATCTTAAGTCTTCCGTTCCGCGACTGTACATCGCACGCCGTCAAGGTGGTCGCGGAATATTGAGTCTTGAATGTCTTTACAACAGGATTATTCTGGGTACAGCACATAGAGTCGCAAATGGAAGAGACCCTCTTCTTAAAATGGTCAGGAATCACGAAGAAGTGGGCAAAGGAGCGTTTCTGTTCAAATCAGCAGAAAAGGCTGCTGAAACCCTTGGACTTAACTTCAGTATTAGGGGTGAGCAAAATGCATCAAATCTTATCTATCTCTAGTACTCACTCCTGAAAGCCCGGATTGAGAAAGCACAAGAGAAAAACTTTCGTGAACAGCTCCTCGATAAGAGGATGCACGGTATTCTTCCACAGAAATGTGGAGGGTCAGAGAATGTCGTGTGAGCTAACGTTTGCTTTCTTTAAATCGCCCGGATTGAAGTCTGGTACGGAGGTTTTTTTTTCGCATGCCAAGACGGTGTCATTTCTACCTTAACATACCGTCGCCACATTTTGAGCCAAGACATTCCCGATGATAGCTGCAGGGCGTGCCATGCACACTCCGAGCATTTAGCTCACATATTATCTAGGTGTCCAACTCATACGGGAACGACCTACATCCAAAGGCACAATGCGGCACTATGAGTGCTTTATTACCATCTCTGTCACTCTTACGGCATTAACCTTGATATCACTCCTCCAAACGCTCCTAGGGAAATCGAGTCAATTGTCGAGAATGGGAAGTGCCACATATACTGGAACTTTATATTCTCGACAATTGTTTCTGTTGCACACTCGAGGTCTGACATGGTTCTTCTTGACTTCGAGAAGCGAACCATTTTCGTTATCGAATTTTCGGCACCAGCTGACAAAAACATCATAGTCAAGGAGAATGAAAAGAAAGAGAGGTATCGAGACCTTATAAGGGAGATGCAACGATTGTACCCGGAATGTTCTGTTAAACTAATCGTCCTTATCATCGGCGCAGAAGGCGGTAGTTCTTGGATCGCTCCGTGTTCTCAGGGTGCACGAAACTTTTGCTGGATCGTCGTATTGATTTCGTTACAGACTGTAACCACGTATGTCACGGTCGTGTGACGTGGTTGTGGCTGAAATTTTTCCGCGATTTCGCTGGGAGCGGGTGCAATTTTTCAGATTAGCACCTGCTCCCGGTGGAATGCTGCGGTTGACCTTGTGACAAATTTTTAGAGAGACAGTGTGTGTGTGTGTGTGTGTGTGTACAGGGTGATTTTTTAACTTGAAACTTTTGGTTTACAGCATATTTTCATAGAGTGCCTATTTTTCGAGATATTTGAAAGTTTCAACTTAAAAAAATCACCCTGTTTATACAAGGTGATTTTTACATTCTCATCAGAGAAGGTATTAGATTTATGTAAAATTTGACCCCCCCCCCCCCCCCCCAGGTTTTGTCATATGTCCACGTTTTGAGACCTCCTGAATCCGAAAAGCAGGTTTTTACGAATGTGTATGTATGTATGTCTGTTTGTCTGTGAGTCTCTGAACACGATAACTTTTGAAAGAATTAATCTATTAGATTGGCCTTTGGTACACTTGTTTATTGTCCTAAACTAAAGGTCACGTTCGTTAGCCAGACATTTTAGATGAAAATTCAAAAAGTAGGCACATTTTGAATATTTATGAGACCACTTTTTTCAAAATTCAAAAATTTTCTGTACATTTGTTCATAGTATTCAAGAAATTTAACAATTTATCCCTATGACTTTTTTCGAAAAATCTAAAATTACTGGAGTTATAACATTTTCAAAATCCAAAAAAACTAACTAAAATGAACAATTTCAAACAATATATGATACGAAAAAAAGTCTGGAGAAAGAAAATGTTGCTTTTTGAATGCCCTACAAGATTATGATAACAACTTTTTCAATTTGGTCAAAAAATTGAAAATTCAAAATTTGATCCTACACAAAATTTTTGAAACATTTTTTCAAGATGTAAAAATTCTATGCACGGTTATTCGTAGTACTTCAAAACTTAAACAATTTATCCTTCTGACTTTTTTCTATAAAAAGAAAATTATCAGAGTTAGAGCATTTTCAAAATAAAAAAAACGAACTAAAATGAATATTTTAAGCCAAACAACGCTTGATATGAAAAAAGTCGGGGGAAGAAAAATTTTGCCTTTTGAAATCCCTACATGACTATGATAACAACTTTTTTAATTTGGTTGAAAAGTTGAACATTCCAAATTTGATCGTAGCAAAAATAATGAATAATCCAAAAATTCCATTTTTTGGTCAAACTATGCAAGATACGAAAAAAACGAAAAACCTCAAATTGCGCGCCCTGGAAAGAACTACAAATTTATAATGAATCACTTTTCGATATAAGCTACGAAAAAAAATGAGACAAAACTTGTTCATCCAAAAAAGAGCTATAATTTTTGATAGGAAACGTAGTTTTTGCTTCAGTCGTAAAAAATAACATTCTAAATAAAAATATTTAGTTTGTTTGAAAAAACGACACAAGGTATGAACTTAAATTACCAGACAACAGTTGTTCGCCTAAAAAGATAATGATATACATTTATTGAAATGATACATGTTTCAGAGCAGCTTAGAATATAATTTGAAGCATAATAAGAAACAAATACAAAAATAATCATGATAAATACAATTTGGTTTTTATTTTGCAATTTTTTAGTAAGTAATCCCTGGCAGAGTTACATAAAAAATATATTATAATGGATATAAAAGTGTTGTGTATAATGTAGAAAAGTTGACATGTTGGACAAAATCGAATGCGAAGCACGAGATACGTGATGAGAATATGTTCTTTAAAGCCAAAAGAGATTTAACAAAAGAGAGTCAAAATCACAAAATACAGTGGTGGATGTTTTGAGTCTTTATTTTAAAATGTTTGCGCAAGAATGTGCGAAAATATAAAGACAACAACATGTTTAGAATGCAGTAAAGACCTTAACATTTAAAAATATTTAAAAATGTCAGTTTTGCAAGGATTTTTGTTAAATGTTTTTATTTAGGAATTGAGTGAAGCTATCGTGCTGTTTAATGGCTTAAACTGTGTGGTAATATATCCTGATTCCTATTTTGTCCATAAAACTGAAGAAGTAAAAATGTTTTCGCGATTAAAGTCGCTCAGAATCATTTAGAGCAGTGATTCCCTAACTACTGCCGCCGGCCGATGAGGCTGCCGCCGGCAGGGAGATGCCACCCCGGGCCGGGCAGCTAGGCAGGCTCCGAGGCAGGCTCCCCGCTGCGAGCAGAAGGCTACTTTCCTCGACTTTCGTGTACCTACCACGAATGACCCTTTCATTGTTATAAACTTGCAATAAATGAAATTATAAAGACTTAGCTCAATTAAATTTCAATTGGCTGAATGAATTTCGCGATATAATTTAAAGAAAATGAAAACAAAGTTTTTGAAAATCCGTTAATATCCGAAATAATAAATGAAATATTTACAAATCTTGTGAATGCAACCAAAGTGCGATAACTCTTGAAGTTATAATCCGATTTTCCTCTATCTTTTTTTAACGTTTATTTGATAATCTAACAAATCTAACGGAACTTATTACAATTCTATTGATTAATATTTAACCAACTTTTCATTTTTCTCAACCGGCTCTAATTCTCTCACAACGAAAAGGTCAGCGAAGCAAGCAACCGAGCACGAACGACTAGCGTCCAGTGTCTCACTTGGGTTCCAGTACTGTGAAAAAATTTGAGGGTGTGGCCCCTGCCGTTCCCCAGAAAGTGCATAAAAAGTTTGGGAATCGCTGATTTAGAGCAGCGATTACGAAACTTTTTTGTACTTTCTGGGGAGCAGCAGGGCCACCACCCTCAAATTTTTTCACAATACTGGAACCCAAGAGCGACACTGGACGCCGGTCGTAAATGCTCAGTTGCTTACTTCGCTGACCATTCCGTTGTTAGAGAATTAGATCCGGTTGAGAAAAATGAAAATTTGGTTAAATATTAATCAATAGAATTTTAATAAGTTGCGTTAGATTTGTCAGATTATGGCATAAACGTTAAAAAAAAGGTAGAAGAAAATTGGATAAGAACTTCAGGAGTTACATTCACAAGATTTGTAAATATTTCATTTATTAGTTCGGATATTAACCATTTTCAAAAACTTTGTTTTTATTCTCTTTAAATTATATCAAAAAATTCATTCAGCTAATTAAAATTTATTTGAGCTAAGTCTTCATAATTTTAGTTATCGTAATCTCATAACAATGAAAGAGTCATTTGGCTGGCCGGCCCGGGGTGGCTTCCGTCTGCCGGCGGCACTAGTTTGGGAAACGCTGATTCAGAGTTTAATAAGGTGAGGCGCGTGCCAAAGGAGTAGAAAAAAATTTAGAGAAAAAGGTCCGTCATATTTCCCAGCGGCAGACAGACGTTTTCTCCAGATTTTCCCACAGCTGCTGCTCGCTCAACAGGGCCGTCTCAAAGCTTTGAGGTGGGCTGCGCCCTTCTCTCCTGCTATACAAATTTAATATTATACTACAGTATCAGGCTTGCACACGAATTATCTTGTTTTTTTTTTAATTTAATATAGTACACTTATTTCCGTATTATAATATAATTTTGTAATTATTATGCTGTTAATTCGCTACTGAAATGCGCGAAATATTTGTTTATATGAGCAATTCCATGTCAAGTCATTGATAGAATGTAAGCTGTTGTTAGAAATTTCGGCTAAATGAAAAAATATTTGTACTACACTACATTCGAAACCTTATTCGAACCTCTTCACATTTTTTTCTGCAGAGTTATTGCCTGCTAAAGTCGAGGGTCTTAATTTTTGCGGCGATATTAGCCTCCTACTTTTATTGTGGAAAAGTGGGGCTATTTCTGCGCAGAGGTGTTTGCGAGAGAGATTTATTAGCAGCGTCAATTGTTGGAAAAGTATGTGCTTTGAATAAACATGCGAATCCTAGATTAGTCTACAATCCATTCTGTTTCCTATGGAATGTCTCGATAGTATACCGAGGCTAAAACAAAAAGAGGTTGCACTTACCCCAAAAATTAATCGACTTAATGGTATAATAAGTATGAATAATAATAATCTTTTGAGAAATAGGGATCATGTTCATTTTCTTAAATGGTATATTTTTCATACGCTTTAATGAATATATTCTCATCAAGTGTCTCGCTCTTTGCACTCAATTGAAGTTCGTCAAAACGAAAAATTGTCCACGATATGTTCTGCCATCCAAGATAAAAATATATGTATTTAAGTGAATGCGTTCAGGGTTGTTCTCGTATACACCAAACTCTCGGTTTAGTTCCACCGTCGGGGCTTGCCTGCAAATAGTTTTGGACTAAATTGAGGGAATCAAAATGTAATGTTGCGCAATATACCGGACTGCGTACTCACGCACTGCGGCCCTTCCGAGACGGCAGCTGCAACCGCTCTCGCCCTGCCACTGAGAAACTCCATGGGCAAGCAGTTCTAGAAATGGTTAAACCGCAGGGTACTAAAATGCGGTTCTTGCGTACTTGAATATCGATGTGTCGACCTGAACGACAATGTTACTTATGTATATATTTCTTCTTTGGACAGCAGTGTTAATCTCTATAATATTAAATACATATTATATTAATTTTTGTAACTTGATGCGTGAATTTATATTTAGGCGAAAAGTTTGGTCGTCAAACATTGTCTGTGTCAGTTTTCTATAAATGTACATCTGTTACTTTTAACGGTATTTTGTGCGAATAAAACGAAAACTACTTGTCTTACTAAAAACAGGTGAACAATTGTTTTCGGTTAATTTTTGTTCTAATGTTGCATATTTTCGTTCGGAAAGCGACATTTTTTATGAATTTACATCAAAATTTTAACGAATAAAACAAAAGCTGTGCGTCTTATGAAAAAATCTTTTTATTATTAATAATATTTTTCACGATTAAAAAATACTATGATTTTGATCATAAAGTTTATTGAGAAAATTTATCAATCTTTTTGAGATGAACAATTTTGTTTTGCATCATTTTATCGTACCTTGCATAGCTGTACCGAAAAATTGAATTTAAAAATCTTAGTAGCATTTTTCACATTTAAAACAAAAACTACGCTTTATATAAAAATAATAGTTGCAAGAAAATTTGTAGATCTTTTTGAAATTAATAATTTCGCTTTTAAACATTTTTTTCATATCTGATATTTTCGCTTGAAAATGGATTTTTTTAAAAGCATTTTTTATAGATAATGCCAGAACCATTGGTCCAAAATGGCGGGATAAAGAAATCGTCCTTTCTTTTTAGGCCTTAAAAGTGAGACAAAGGGCACCCCAATCAGATAATTTCCTCGAAAATCGTCGTGTTTACAGACTGAAGTCTCCTGAAATACCTTGGGGAGGGGGGGGGGGGCTTTAAAAAATCGATTTTTTTGTTTGTCTTTTCTTATTATTAAACATTTCAAGAATATACTCCCAAAATTTTAAGTCGATCTGAGCAAAACTCTCGAAGTTATTGTCTAGTTAGTCTCCTGTCCTCTAGCACTACAGCACTGATAGCTGCGAGCATCTTAAACTTTAAACGCGTTTTCTCAAAACTACTTTTTCAAAGTCCGTGTTCCCTGCCATTTCAAAACTTTTACATTAAGGGTGTTTTCCATCCCCAAAACGGTGGAATTTTTCGTGGAAAATAGCAGGTTACACTTTAGATGACCACCAAAAATTTTAAAATACAAAAAAAATAATCAGAGAACGTTGGAGAGAGGATTTGATGATATTTTTACTAAATTTAAATGGTTTTTGATTTCCGACCGAGATACAGTGAACACCGTGAATTGTTTTTTTTCTAAGACGCTCACAGAAAATCTCTGTCATTGGCTTGTTTTTAAATATTTTCAAATTAAAAAATTACAGAATATTTCCAAAAGTATACTTAATAATGTACAAAATGTTGAATACATTTGCTCAATCCGGACTCTTAAAAAAATCCGCAAAAAGAGTGTTTTTTTTACGCTGAAACCTTTAGACCCCCGTTAAGTCATTTGAATTCAAATGAAGTCACGCGAATTTACGTGAAGTCACTTGAAATCAGCTGAATTCATTTGAGGTCCTAGAATTCTTCTGAAGTCACTTGAAATCTCCTAAAATATCTGAAGTCATTCGGATTCACATAAAGTCACGTAAATTCCCACGAAGCCACTTGAATACACATGAAGTCACTTGGATTCTTCTGAAGACACTTTAAGTCTTCTGAAGTCGCTTGAAATCTTCTGAAGTCACTTGAAATCTCTTGAAGTCAGAGAACTCTTCTGAAGTCATTGAAATATCTGTGAAGTATCGTGAATTCACTTGAAATCTCCTGAAATATCTGAAGTTATTAGAAGTCACATGAAGTCACGTGGATTTACCTGGAATCACTTTAAATTTCCTGAAGTCAGAAAAATCTTCTGAATAAATTGAAATATCCTTGTATTATAGTGAATTCAGCAGTAAGTGTACACTATAGTGTAACATAAGTGGTTGAAAATTACCGCATTAATCAGTGGGCATAAAAATACCAGGGATTAACGTGGTAATTTTACTGCAATGGTTGAAAATTAATGTGATACTTTAAAATCGCATGCAGGCAGGACAATTCCCTTAAAATCACTTTCAGACACTGCAATTTTACGTTCTTGTAAAATTCAACTGTCAATATAAAAAATGGTAGCGGTCATCTCGAGGCAAAGAAACGCATTACCTCAAAATTGATATGATATTGTAATTGTTTAATTGAAGAAGTCCATTCATAAATATGATACTTTCATCTAGTCTAAATGACGCTTTTTCGTTGTTTCTACACAAATACCACACTTAAGGAGGAACTTCGTCTATCCATCTTGTTGGCCAAACATCAGCATTAGCCGACGTGCGTAGTTATAGGAGATGAAGTTTAGAATGCTGAAGGCTATAAAACCATGCACCAGAACATGTACACTTATGGCAATATGAATTTATCCCAAATTCATATAGACGCAACAAATGTAATACTTAAAATATATTACATTTTATACATAAAACAGGCGAAGGCGTTGTTGTGCTGTCGAGTAACACCCGCCCGCCAATTTATTCCTCGTAGCGGAATTACAAAATTCTGGTAAAATTTCCATATTTCTGCATTTTTAGACTTTCCATGTGAATTAGATTACAGTACATTTGGTTATTTTAAAGAAACCTGGTAAAAGTGCATGATAATATCGGTTATAATATGAGTGAAATTTACCACGTTATAAACATTGGTATTTTTATGCCCACTGATTCCTGTGTTAATATTACACTTTTACAGTAAAATTGATACAAATATTGTTAAATTGCACTGCTAATCTTTGCAAGTTCACATTGAACTTGTATAATTAACTCACGAATCATTGTGAAACGTTCACAAACCGAATGCAATTTTCAAACACTTTTTTTACAGTATAGTACTCTCAATCAGTCGAGTTGTTGTCGACCTTCGGAATGAAGATTTCACTTGAGGAAGTTCCTTCATAAAAAGGCTTCTCCAAAATTCGCCAAAAACAAGAAAACATGAATAGATTAAATAGAAGAACCTTTAAAGTTCTTCTAGAAATATTTATAATCATGTCGAAGATTAAAACAATATTTTATATTAAGATTCAATTAAGAAAAATGTGTAAGTTATAAAATTATTTGCGGATTGATAACAAAATATTGTTGGTTTAACCTTTGCCGCTAGTTAATTACATAAAATTTGAAACCTTATAATAATAATTGAACACTGAATAAAATAAATATTTATATTTATATATTTATGCTAGCCAAAGAGAACTCTGATAATAATTATCTTTAAAGAAGATTATCTTGGTAAAAAACGTATGACAGCCACGAATAGGGAATAATGAGGCGCAGTAACATGTAGCTTGTGTTTATATTGGTTTTTACGTTTGATTATAATAATTAGAAGGGGTAGATCGATAAGGACCGCATTACTGATGCAGGCTTATTTTCTACGTTTCAAGGCATTGTACGAATAGTCGAATAAAACATTGGAAGCTAACGTGACTGGATCATATGGATGTGTATTAATTGATCTATACACTTTTTTGCTTTTGAAAGAAAAACTGTTTACCCCCCCCCCCCCACTTACGTGATGCTTTTTCTATTGTTCTTAACATGGAAAAAAACCTTCCCTGAACGTATCACGTATTTTGTGAATGAACCCCATATCTTTTTTTAATGTCGTCTTCTGACGTGAAGAAGTAATTTGGGCCAGTAAAAATCACCATCCAAAGTTCATGAGAATGCTTATACACCAAACTCATGTTTCCAGTTTAGTGTCGTGGGTTACCTACAAATAGCTTCGGACTGAATTCGCGGGGATCCAAACGTAAACAGTCAGGATCGCCTGAACCGCTTCCTATTGGAATGCACATATTGCCCAATATACTTGATTGAGTACTCGCGCACTGAGGCCCTTCCGAGACCATAGTCGCAACCGTTCAGCCTTACAATGGAAAAACATAGCTAAGCGATATTTTTTTTGAAAGATAAGTTTTTTAAATCACTGGAATCGTGAGAGTAAGCTGCGCCTGGCTATCATGGTTAAAATTATCTTTTTAATTATTTATAATGAAAAATGAATGTTTAAAATTCCAAATATTGAGTAAATTAACCAAATGCAATAGAGAAATGAATGGAAAGTACTTTGCGGTGCCTCAAATTGGTAACAGAAGTCTGCTGTACAAACTAAAAAGATACATAAGTGACATTACCGCTTAGGGTTCTTCTCGTATACTTGGTAATGAAAAAGTCAACCTAAGCGGCAATGTCACTTATATGTATGTTTTTCGTTTGCACGGCAGAAGTCGAATACGTCACGTCACGAAATACAAGGGAAGAATATAAGCAAAGAACTTTTGTGGACCTTTTGTGTGGCAAAAGTGGTTGCACACGCTGCTTGGTACCAAATGAAAACTTCGCATGGGCCATCATGTGCTGTTCGCAAAGTCTCAAGTTGCAAATGTCTCGATTCGAGCAAGATGTCCAAGCTAAGAAATGCACAAGCGACATATTTTACATTCGGCATGCCTTGCATCGCGTTTGCGGATTTCTCTTGTTAAGGTAGTTCACGCGCGCGAAATCCGTCCAAAAGTTTAAACTCAGGCCGATACAAAACGCAATCATTGCGTTTCTCCTAACCTTTCGTCAAAATTTTTGATTAGGTTTGTACATTCTCGTTCTAGATACAAACAAACCTATTATATACGTATACATCGCATACTAGTTAAGCAATAAGCAATAAGCGTGAGATGAGTCAAATTCTATGAAGATTTATTAATTAATAAACTTTAATATATAAGTAAACATATGTTTTAATATTGCATAATTAAACTGATATAGAATCTTTCCAGAAAATGAAAGTTTAACAAAAAATCGTCTGTTGGGACGTAAAACTAAAATCCATTCTCGCTCGAAGATTCTATTAGGGTGGCGTCCCATGATTGCAGAATTGCGTTGCGTTATGCCTCAATTCACTAGACATTTTAGCCAATATTATTCTCCTAATTATTCAGAGAAACACTGTGATTGGCTGAAATGTCTGGTGATTGGCTGAAATGTCTGGTGATTTGACACATTGCGCAAAACGCAACGCAATTTTGCAGTCATGGGACGCCGCCCTTATACGCCTGTCGGGTAGCTATGACAGCGCCACCAATTTGGAACTATTCGAAAGAAATTCGAATTCAATTTTAACTAGAAATCTTATAATAAATAATTAATTTTAGACCTCAGTATAATATTTCTGATTAAAATGAATTGACATTTACTGCTCACATTCCTTCATACAAGTTTGTTCATCCTTTAATAAAAATATTTACGATTATATAAACTACTTGTAAATAATATGTGAACATGTTTTTTAGAACAGCTGATTTACTTCTCTTTACTTTGACAATACTGATTTTCGCATCTCTAATAGATTCAGCCAAACTCTGAAATAAGAGCAAAAATTTAAAAAAAAACCCAAAACTTGTAATTACCGACACTATTATTCAGAAAAAATAGTTTTTCTTTCATTAAAATAAAATCTATAAAATCTCTATGCATCTGAAAGTTATAATATTATAATTATAATGTTTTAGAAAACGTTGAATTTTCAAGAAAGTATATAAATTTTCAACTAAAAATGATCTATTTTCTACCAAATAGTTGGATTTTCAACCACAAGTGAAATAAGTAATCATTCAGTTAAACATATAATTTACCACTAGAAAAAAACTATTTTTTAACAAAATAGTTAAATTTTCAACTAAATTCATAAACTTTGAACTAAAAATATAAATTCAACCAAAAAGATTAATTTTTGACCAGAAAATTGAGTTTATCCTAAAAAAAGACCAATTAAAAAAACATACATTTTCAAACAAACAGTTAAATTTTCGACTACAATAAAATAAATTTTGAACCAAAAATGGAATAGTTCAATTCTCAGTTAAATAAATATTGTTTTCTTTCAGTCAAAAATGAATTTTAAACAAAATAGTTTAATTTTCAACTAAAAAGATTAGTTTTTAACTATGAAGATTAATTTTATAGAAAAAAAGAATGAGAAAAAAACATAAATTTTTAACTAAAAAAGATTAATTTTTCACAAAAACTGAAATAGAAAAAAAGTTCATTTTTAACCAAAAAGGATAGATTTTTAAGCAAGTAGTTGAATTTTCAATTAAGAAAGATAAACCTAGATAAATTAATTGTTATTGTATACGAAAGAGCTCAACGTTTTAAATTTTGAATCAAAAAGATAAATTATTAACCAAGAAGAATAATTTCATGCAAAAAAAGACAAATTAAAAATAATACTCGAGCTTTCTACCAAATACTTGAATCAAAAAAAAAGTTTAACTAAAAATGGTATAGTTTAATTTTTAGTTTAATGAAATCATTTTCAAGAAACAGGATAACGAATTTTCTATAAAATAACTCGATTTTTAAGAACAACAAAATGACTTTGTAACAAAATTATGAATTGCTGCAAAAAATATATTTAAACAAATAATTAAATTTTTAACCCAAAAGAATTGATTCACAACCAAAAATAAACTAAGTAGTATACTTTTTAACCCAGAAAGATTTTACTATTAAAGCCACGTGATGAGTAGGTCACGTGATCAGATTCCTACCTTACTCCCACTTTTTTATTTTCCATCTTATTTTCAGACGGAGGGCCACATCGAGTTGTAAATTGGAGATAATAAGTAAGAAGCGCCAAGAAAGGTGGGCATGGACCTAAAATTGAATAATTATGAAAAAAGCAAGCTAACAAAAATATTTACAAAAAAAACTTTTCATAAATATAAAAACTTAGGTCCAGGCCCACCAGACCATTTTTTTCAACAAATTTGTTGAATTTTTAACAAAATCATTACATTTTTAGCCAAATCGAAAAATTCCTAACCAATTACTGTGATATTAGTCTCTTTTTCGAATTTTTATGCTGCCATGTTATTAATACTCGAAGCAATACAAATTTCAAATATTAACCATTTCTGCATCCTCAATTTCTACTTGGATTTGAATGCCATTAAAAATTAAGCCGTGATAGATGTTTAATTTAGATGAAAAATTCGTTCGCCTTTCTTGTACCGTAAATATTTTTTCGATTATTGAATTAGGCTGGCTGCAATCAAGTCTTAAAAGACCGTCACGGCCGCAGATTTCCTTACCCATAGCTATGATGAAACTTGTAATTGACAAAAGTACACCAAACGTACAGGAGTGTCCCTGAATCACATTTCGCGTAAACAAATGAACGGTGGTCACTTCAACTCAAGCGCCAAAGGCAAGATATTCAGACTGATTATCTCCGCGCATGCGTGTAGCTGAGTAGCGGTTTGGATTGACAAAATCATTTCTTTGATTTAAAGAAATAGTTTTTTATTTAAAGTACTGTTCTCAAATAGATTACTTTTTTCTTTTTGTTTGAATTTTCTCTAAATCAAAGAAATATTCAGTAATTTTAACCTGGAAAGTGTGGTGATCAGGCTTGCCATATGTTTTTCTTTTTAGTCAGGTTTTTGTACTGATGTCAGGTTACCGATTTGGTAATATAATCTCGCACAAACTTGGAAAATAAAGGACAAGGAAATGGTGGATTCTTTAAAGTTTAGAGTCTAAGAAACTATATAACCCCCTAAGAAGTCCTAATTTGTAACTTTTGTATCCAAGTTCGTCACTTTGTATGCGGTAGGGTAGACTGTAGAGAATCAGCGGGTATGTGTAAGAAGTAGGTCAATGTCTTGGCTCTGATTTACTTATATAGAAAAAATCTAATCAGTATTAATTAAAATACTTATTCGTTAAGTTTGGACTTCCAGGAAAGTCCAAGTGTATGTTTAAAATCAAAACAAGTTTTCTTACAATTGCGAACGCAAAGTAATTTTAGTGAAATCAGATATCGCAGTAAGAACCCGTGCAGAAATTGCCCGATTTCATACTTAATACCGATCTGGCCCTGATCGGTAGAACTCTGTGGCCCATACCTGGACCCGACCGGGCCAGACCGATTTCCTACTGAAACGCCATCTCTATGCGCTCGCGGAACTAGTGCTGCTTGATGTTTTCTGATTGTACAGTGAAGTTTGTATACATACTACTCGTTTATAATATTCTATCAATGATTAAATATGCATAATGCGAGTAAGCCATGTGTTGGGAGGCACCAAACACCAGCCAGTATACCTCGAAACGTGCGCGAGGAAGATGAGAGTAAGTAATTACATTCTGCGGGCTCATTGAAAACTAACCTCAAATACACTAATAATTAATTTAATTGTTTTAGGTAAAATTAGTATATTTACCATCAGATGAGTCAAATATTATTATATGATGAAATTTATCAAGTTCTTTTGTTTTCAATTATTATTTAAGAACTCAAGGTTTTTTGATTTAATGTAGAGTTGGAATTATCAAATCTCTTAACAAAAAATGGATTGCAGTATGCACAAAATTGTAATGTTTTTCTATTATGAGAATAAAATATGTGATACAATCGATTCTGTTATTGAAACATTGATTCGGTATTAACAATAAATTCGTTACAGACATACATTAAGAACAAATTTTCATAACATGAATTTCAGAATCAAGTAGTACAATCAAAATGCAAAATGCCAATTGTGTAGGGATTCCAACAAAAGCTAGTTACTCAACTGAGCATGCGTCGCATTCGGCATCTAATTGGTTTCGCGCGAAGTTTCAAATGCTAAACATAGTTATTTTCCTTTTTTATTATAAACAATGACATTTCAACTTATAAAAATGTCCATTAGGTCGAAATTAATAATAAAAATTAATTAAATGCATATTTTGTAAATAATATTTAAAATAACCAGAAATATTTAATTGAAAAGTTCATTTTTGTTTAAAAGTTTTTTGGTCTATATTGTTTCTTAACAGACTTGAAAAAATAAAACGATATAATAAATTATATTGCAATCTTTCGGTGAAAGTATCATCTATAACCACCTTCTCGAATTTCTCAAGAAGTAATGCAATTGACAGAAAATTGACATTTCTTTACAGTAAAATATTAATAAATCGTAAATCATAGGTTATTTCACGCTGATTTTCATTGGAAGCATTGGAAAATGTCAAGTCGTAGGGAATCTTTTTGCGAAAATAATTTTCCTAATTTGGTAAGAAGTTTTATAGATAAAATTTTTGTTAAGAAATTAAAATTGTTAATTAAAATATTTCTGGTTATCATCCATTTTTTCATAAAAAACTAACCTTTTTCTCGAAACTGATACCATCTACAATAATCTTACGTTTCTTAATTGGACATTCAAAATATTAAGGTGGCCTTCGAAGGGAGAGGACGATTCGATAGTTTCGCGTTTATTTATATTAAATCTCCATTCGTGAAATTCACGAATGGATTATGAGATTGATCGTGTACCGATCGGGCACCGATCGGGTGTCCTGACCTGGCCACGAACTGCGCGTGTGCTTCATCCGCGATCTGGTCCCGACCATGATTCCTGATCGGGATCCGGTCTGGACTGGTCTGGTCCCAATCGGGGCCAGATCGAAATTTCTGCACGGGAATAGGGGGTTATATTTTGGAAGTAATTAGCATCGAAAGCTATGATCATACAATGTTAAAAATGTCTTATCTCCAGATGATTACTGATTCTACCTTTTTGTGACACATAACTTTCTTCGGAAAAGTCAGAAGTCAGAAAATTAATATCAACAAAATTTTAATAGGTATATTTTAAGCAAAAAAAACCCGGTTCATGGATTTTTTCGCAACTTTCATAATGGATGAGAAACACCCCATCTTAATTACCTAATTTTTTCACTATGTGATATTGCAGTCATAAATGCATATATGTATATATCCATTGGTAATGAACATATAACCTTGGACAATAGGTTCTCTCTCGGCAATG
>NC_046663.1:114277522-114305544 GCF_010883055.1 Belonocnema kinseyi
CATTTGCATTAATAACATATGTGGCCCATTGATTCAATTTCTTTCTCAACTTAAGGAAAAAAATATGGATGTACCATCTAACGGCTGACCTCTGACCCTAACCCCTAACGTCTAGTCTAGTGGATCGGGAAATCGGGAAACCCCAAGAAATTTTATTTAACCGGAAAAAATCCGGGAATTTCATTTAGGATCTGGAATTTTGTCTTATTCTACACAAAAGCTGCTTTTTTCTACTTTGTCTTTTTTTATTGTATATTCGAGAATCAGAGAAGACAATCTGGTTGCTTCACGTATCATATATGATGCCATTCCTCCAATGATTGCTGAAATCTTTTAATGTTAATTATATAAGAATTAAAATTTGTTCCCTTAAATATAGTTTGAAAGCTGTCAAAATTCTCTATAAAAGAAGCAAGGTCAAAGTCATTTTGTTCATTATTTAAGTAGGCATTGCAAAAATAGTAAAAATGTCAATGGTTTCTTAAAATTCAAACGAAATCTATTATAACAAAAATTTTTAAAGCTGGTACAAGAAACTTGGAAAACTTCGAAGACATCTCAGTTTTAGGAAAATTCAAATAAATATATTTTTTACATTCTCATCAGAGAATGTATTAGATTTGTGTAAAATTTGACCCCCCCCCTCCCCGTTTTTGTCAAGTGTCCACGTTTTGAGACCCTCTGAAACCGAAAACAGGTTTTTACGAATATGTCTGTCTGTATGTCTGTATATCTGTATGTCTGTCTGATTGTGAACTCGATAACTTTCGAAAAAATATATCTATTAGATTGCCCTTTGGCACACTCGTTTAGTGTCCTAAACTAAAGGTTAAGTTCGTTAGCCAGCCATTTTGGATAAAAATTCAAAAAGTGGGCACATTTTGAATATTTTTGAGACCACTTTTTTAAACATTCCAAAATTCTCTGTACGGTTATTTATAGTAATCAAAAAGTTGAACAATTTATTCTAATGATTTTTTTTTTGAAAAATAAAAAATTACCAGAGTTAGAGCATTTTCAAAATTAAAAAAAAAAAACAAATTAAAATGAAAATTTTAAGACAAACAACGCATGATGCGAAAAAAAGTCAAGAGACGAAAAACGTTGATTTTCGAAATCCCTACAAGATCATGATAACAATTTTTTTAATTTGGTCGAAAAGTTGAAAATTCCAAATTTGATCGTACCAAAAATTTTTGAAACCACATTTTTACAAGATTTAAAATTATATGTACGGTTGTTCATAGTACTCAAAAACTCAAACAATTTATCCCCATGACTTTTTTCTGTAAATAGAAAATCATCAGAGTTAGGGCATTTTCAAAATAAAAAAAAAAACTAAAATGAACATTTTAAGCCAAACAACGCATGATATGAAAAAACTCAAAAGACGAAAAACTTTGCTTTTTGAAGGCCCTACAGGATTATGATAGCAACTTTCTTAATTTGGTTGAAAAGTTGAAAATTCCAAATTTGATCTTACAAAAAAAAAAATAAAAAATCCACAAATTCAATTTTTTGGTTAAACTATGCAAGATACGTAAAAAATTAAAAAGCTCAAATTACACGCACTGGAAAAAACTACAAATTCATAATGAATCACTTTTTGACACAAGTTGCGAAAAAATAAACAAACTAAATGTGTGGAAGACGGTACTCGTTACAGTAAAATATGTAATAAAAAAAATGGTTTGCCTAAATAAGATATAAAATTTTGATTATCACATTTCTTTGATAGGGCACGCACTTTTTACATTCACACTATAATGAAAAGGCATTGGTTTCATACGGTCTTTGGACCGACTAATTGAATCGAATTGGGCTTGGGCACACAGGTTTAGGGGCCAAAGATTTTTAAATTCCACGTACGGCTATTTATAGCACACGAAAATGTTAACAATTTATCTTGATGGGTTCTTTTGATAACAAGAAAATTATCACAGTTATGGCTTTTTCAAAATACAAAATGAAAATGAAAATTCTAAACCAATCAACGCACGCTATAAAAAAAAAGATAAGAAAAGGGAAACGTTACGTTTTGTAAAACTTACAAGGTCATCATAACAGGTTTTATAATTTAAAAAAAAAATCGAAAATTCATCTTTTAATCGCACAAAAAATACTGAATTATTACATTCTCATCATAATAAGAAGGTATTGTTTTTTGGGAAAACTGACTATCGCGGATTTCTTGAAATTTTCACTTTTCGAGAATCCCTAATTCCCAAAGAAACCGGTATTACGATGACGTCTGTCGGCCTTGTCATTATCGTCGCTGTAGACTGTAAACACAGTAACATTTGAAGTATCTACTTTATTGAATTTCCCTTTGACACACTTTACAAGGATATGAAAAGAAATGACGATTTAGTTAGCCAGCTATTTTAAATAAAAATGCAATAATTTGGAGCATTTTCAAAAATTTTAAGACCACTTTTTTAAGATTTGCAATTTTCATATAGCGCTGTTTATAGTTCACAAAAATATGAACAATTTATCTTGATGACTTTTTTTGATAACAACAAAATTACCAGAGTTATAGCGTTTCCAAACTTTAAAAAAATAATAATAAAAACGAAAATAAATATTCTATGTCATTCAACGCACCACATGAAAAAAGTCAACAAAAGAAAAATATTAGTTTTTAAAGACCTACACGATTATCATAACAACTTTTTGAATTTTGTTAAAAAATCGAAAATTCAAATTTTTGTCGCATAAAAATGATGTATTATTACATTCTCATCATAATGAGAAGGCATTAGTTTTATGTGAAAACTTTCTATTGATAAATAATCTCAATAAATGTATTATAAGTTTGATACAGAAGTGTTAAACATAATATAGAAAAGTTAACATTCTGGACAAAATCGAGTGCGAAGCACGAGATACGTGATGAGAATGTGTTCGTTAAAGCCGAAGAAGCTTTAACAAAGGAGAATTCACTATCACCAAATTACAGTTGTCGATGTTTAGTTCGTTAACCTTAATAGGTCTGTGCACAAATGTGGGGCAAATACAAAGACCGAGCGCAAAGGGCGACACAAATGCAGCATCGAGCGCGAAGCGGGAGACAAATACACCTTCGAGCGCGAAGCTCGAGATGAATGCATCGTCGAGCGCGAAGCGCGAGAACCAACAGTCGCGCGCCCTAGGCGCGCTCAAACTTGTGAGCGAAGCGAGCCGCGCGCATAGTGCGCGAGGCGGGTGTACCCGTGAAGCGGGCAGGTTTTTTTAATTAATTTGATAGGAACCTCATGATTACTTAGATATTTCATTTATTTCACAATCATATTTCTTTCAGCAGAAGAGAAACACTTTAGTTACTACGGTTTTGTTTTCAACCTGAAATATGTTGCACCAGGCAAGCAAAAATGTTCACAATAATAGTGATAAATGGTGCTATTTAATAGAAATTGACCTTTCAAATGATCTAATGGATATTAAAAAGTGTTGACTTTTACTAGATTTAATTTAAATTTTATAAAACTTTGACATTTTTAATACTTTGGGAATATCTTCTTAAAAAATATCTTCCAACCTACTATCTAAATCTGAATCAGTGAAATGTCAATGATTGTCAGTAAAATTTCAATGATAGAGGTAGCTGGAAATGGGTCACTAAATGGGAAGTGGGTCAGTAAAAAGTTACTTAGTAGATTCAATCAAATAATCATAGTAAAACTTAAAACCAAAAAATATGATCAAATATTAAAAAAGGTGAAAAGTTTTTATGCTTCTAAATGACAAATAACCTCACACATTATTTTCAAGATTCGACTAACATGTACACGTCAGTGAAGTAAGTACTTTGCATACGAGTTAAGAGTATATTTTTGCCGCAGTAACTTCAGCACATTTACAGCCCGGTAATTCAACATTTATTTCATTAAAAATTATTTTTACTACTCAAGTCAAAGAATGACGATAACGCTTTACTTTAAAGCTGAGGTTGTGTCTCATATGATGTACTCTGGCGCTACTGAATTGATTAGTGAATAAGTCCGGAATCACGGATTAATCAGTGAAATGTCTAACCACTATTTCAAACAGTAAATTTTTCACTGATGCATATTTATAGAGTATTCAAGAGAAAAAATGTCAACTCTCGCATATAATTAACATTAAAAAAGTTCATTAATCGGCGATAAACAGGTGGTATCATGGTTTTGATCGGCAGTGTAGTTTTGATTAATGTTTATTACTTCATTTCGTGATTGAGGATACGTTTGGCACATGTAAATAAATCATTGTATTCTTTCCGACATAAATTGTTTATTGTTAAAAGTCCCATTTCTATACGTCAGTTGGGGAAAAAAAATTTTAATTGTTCAAGAGAAAAAATGTGGATGGAAACAAACCGGAGACAAACCCAGGAATTTCAAATTGCCTGATTACTGGACACCCTGGTCCTCTTATTAAAAAGTTTACACTAAAATTTGTCTTCTTAGAGAGTTAAAGTTTCTTTAAAATACGATTCCATCATAAATTCAGTTAAAAATTTTCAGCTTTTAAAAATAATTTATGCCACCGTTTTCCCTTTAAGAGCTCGGCTTGTAAATTCCACTTCCCTAGGAAAGTTTTCAAAATAGGAAAGGGCCTGACGACAAATATTCTAGATTGATGTAATGTCTATTTACAATAGTTTGTAAGCGTGGCAGCGCGTGCCGGGCGTGATGCCGTGACTTCTGCTGGAAAAATGTTGGGACAGCTATACTGCTATACAGTATACACTATGGCCTATGCAGGTATAGGGCAGTTTCCCCTGCTGCGCTTATTGGACGACAAAGGTTTACACTATTTGGAAAACATCTACCTGCTGCTTCGTACATTGTTGCATTTGCAGAGCATTAAACTCAGCTTGACTGAGAAGCAGTAAATCAGGATTAGCCGTCAAACAAGAGAGTCCCGCGTGAAAACAGGTCAACAGGGACCATTGCTTCTGTTCTGCATTTGCACCAAGAGTTCCAAATTTACGAAAGGTCTCTTCAATCTGTTTGTTCACGGATGCCTTTCGAGAAAATATTTTACCTTTAGCCTGACTGAGCGATCTTAATTTTCTTAAAGCCGTGCCGAAATTTGGGATTAGTTCCGGTTTAAGAGATCTGTTTGAAAGTTTTCAAAATATTTACTTTTATTGCTTTTTCTTTATTTCCTGTTAACATGCACTTTAATTTTTACGCAATACGAAGAGGTAAAAATATAATATATTCCCATTTTTAACGTTTACAATAGGCTTATTGTTAAAGCTGCTTATGACGCCTTACTCAATTCTTTCGTTTTTTAATAATACAGTAAGCTACGTTTTTTTGTAAAAAACAAGTTTTTGGATTTGAGAATTCCCATATATATATTTGTTTAATTTATACAATTTTTTAACAAAAATTTTTTTTTTAATTTATAATTTTTTATTACTCTTCACTCGCAAAAACTGTATATACAAAAAATTTGACATAATTTTTTAATCAGTAGGGAAATTGTTTTGAATTTTCAAATACAAACATTGAACAGAAGATATTAAACGATCTCAAATTTTTTTGTCTGTAGATTTGACATTTTCAAAATTCATCATTATTGTTTTTAGTACAACTTCTCCTATAAATTATCTTTATTTGATATAAACATTAATTAAACTGGTTAAGGAATAGTGATGTTAATTAGAAAAACAATTTTACCCCGGCGAACTTTTCTCTATTCTGCCTGACATTTTCTAAAAGAAAAAAGATTTGTTTGTTAATTTGTTTACAGTATTTCACTGAATAATAAAACAGTGAATCATGAATTGTTTGCAAAAATGAAAAATAGTACTTTACTTCAAAATTACGGTATCGTTGGTAGCTTGAAGCCTTAAGTGCATACCAGCCTTAATTTTTCAGTTCACTGCATTTTTTTTAACTTAAGAACTTTTTTTGTAAATAAAATAACGGACTTAAACTTCGGAAAATGTATCATAAGACCATAAAGTACGTTTATGTACTTCATTTGAGTAGAAATTTCGATAAAAATGATTTTAAAAGAAATTAACCGAAACCATTTTTTGACATAACCCCGACATTTTTTGAACCTAAGAGCTTTTCTTATATTAAAAATATCTGTGAAATGTAAAAAAACGTACATAAACGTAATTTACTATTGGCTCTTGCATTTCTCGAAGTTTGAGGCCGATATTTTACATATAAAAAAAGTTCTTAGGTTCAAAAAATGTCAAGGTACCAAGAAAGTATGTAAAAAATTGGTCCCAGTTTTGATATTCTTGAAAATAATTTTTAGCGAACTTCCTACTCAAATGAAGTACACAAACGTAGTGTATGGTCTTCTGATACATTTTCCAAAGTTTCAGTCCGATATATTATTAACAAAAAAAGTTATAAAGTTTAAAGATAATTAAGTAAACTGAAAAAATGAGGTCGGTAATATAGGTGTTTGAGTGTGTCACATGCCCTTAGAGACCATTATTAGACTATCCCCGCATTTCGATTGCCATGAACCGGAAACTAAATAGAACAGATAATGCATACCAGAGCTAAACCCGGAACCAAAACTAAAGCCGGAATAAAGCACGAAAGAGTTCTTGAGCTTGGTGTTAGATACGAGTGAAAACCAGGGATCTCAGGGATGTTAGGTATATATTGAGAGCCAGATTTACGAGGTCACATCAACCTACGTTCGCTTTCTATTTGGGCTTGCGTTCGTGTTTTCGATTTTCGGATGTAAGGAAGGGTAGTCACCCTTTGAATCTTTTTCCTGATCTACCTTCTTCCTCTATGTACATATTTCTCTCTTTTTCGTGATTCACTTTCTCTTGTACCATTGGTGATTCGCTCTGGACGCGCCTATCGCAATGCTGTGGCTATTACAATAGAAAAACGACTCCGTTTACAGTCCACGACTTGTTTATTACCTCATTTCGGAGCCGCGTTCGTGTAAGGTAAATTATACGCACGTACCTCTGGTTCGTCGCAGCTTTGGCAGTTATGACATTGTGTTGTCCCAACTCTCGCCAGGAGAGAAGAGCTAGCTCTCTTCCTTCCTTGCCATAAAGATCGATATTTATGACTGTGCGAGACATCAGGCACACTGTTTACTGTCGCATACAATGAAAAGGGAACGAACTCCTTATAATGTCGAAAATGAAAACACTCGCGATGAAATCATTTTCTTTGTACACTGTATCCTTTGTCAAACTTTTGTCTTTGTCATCGGGAGAATCAGAAATTAACGATCATCACGTGCAATGCTCAAGTAAATGGAGCCTACACAGAAAAACGCTGTTGTTAAATTTGTTACAGCTCAAATTTCATTGGGCTCCCAATGATCATTTGAGAGAGTTTTCAAGTCTCAAATGTATTTCTCTGAACGTAGGTGCCCATGTGGGCATCTAGGGGAAAGTATCATTTGGAGACTGAATTTTGGCTCATGCAGAGTTGTGGAGTTCTGAACCGCGCTGTCAGCCACTTGAATACCTGTCAAAGCAACTATTCGTTTTGCGATATTAGCCTAAATAATTGTTAATAAGGAAACCAAATGAAACAATATTGACCTAATTTCCAAATTTCTTTCATTTAATAGGGCGTACCAGTCACTTAGAATAAAATTTTAACTTCCTGAAGCAACTTCCAAAAATTAGGTTAGTCATGCCCGTCGACATTTAAACTAAAGCCGGGATGTATAGAAAAAGTCATGACCGTCTACATATACAATAAGGTATTTTCACTCCAATCACTAGCTCACTTCACTTCGTTGAATACTGAGGAGATAGCAATTGACCAAATGCATGGGAATCGGTTAATTATTGCTCTATTTTCTAATATCTTCGTAGAAAGTAATTTTTCTGTATAAGTGCAATTAAAAAACAGTTTTTCTTTTTTAGGGACTATTTAATTCAATAATAAAATGATAATGATTTTCATTCATGCGTGCGTTAGGGCTGAGCGCTGGTTGTCTACCCTTTGAAGCGCGATTCAAAATTACATTGAAAAAACAATTCTTGTAATTTAAATAAATAATTATTAAAATATACACAGGAATGTATACAAATTGTGTAACTTTTGATTTCAGCCAAGAAAAAAATTTATAACACATATATTTCATGAATAACAATTTATTTTCATTGAATTTGAAAGACTGACTAATATTTTTCAAAATATTTGTTAATAGATACATTTTTTTAAATACCATATGATATTTCAGTAGCTTGATATATAGAAGCTGATTGCAGAATATAATAGTGATAATATTTGAATAATTCTAAAACAAAGTTTCCGTTTGAATGTCATATAGTAGGTTTTGACTAACCTAACATTTGGATATTACATCACGCCAAGTACTATTTTTATTCAAAGACTATTTAGTCGTAGGTAATGAGAGGAAATAAAAAGTTAAGTAATTATTATTATAACTTACCTGCTTATTAACATATGTTCCACTCAAATAACGACCGACAAAATGATCTTGACAGGTGACTTACAGTTTGCAGACGACACTTCACGTTGCACTGGATGAGAAAAAACAGTGTTTAAATGATGCTTTTCCCCTATATTCTCCGAATGAACCTGTGTGGTTCAAATTTGTTGCAACTCTATGGAACACCGATTTCGGTGTACATTGGAAGATCGGGGATTTTCTGTGTACTTACCTCTTGAGTATTAAGTAAGGCTTAATTATTTTTGGGGAAAGTTTGAGACTTACCTTCTTTGAAGTGGTATGGGATCGTCCATAAATTACGTAACGCGTTTTTCTTTTGTTTGAATAAAGACGAGCATGAAATTGATGTGAAGTTGAGAAAGACACAACGATATAAACAAAAGAAAAACGTGTTACGTAATATATGGACGATCCCTATGTACATATTTATTTCAACAATGTAATAGGTTTGGTGATGGTGATGTTCGTGCTTAAGCAGAATGTAAAAGTAGTTTTTTTCAAGTGACCTTGATCTTAATAAGCCATTAGATTGGAGATTAGATTAGGCTTTAGGCATTATAGAATAACTAGAAACAAATGACGAGCAAGTAATTCTGAAAAAGTATGTGTTAACGGTGTTAACCGACACTGCCAATGCACATAGAATAGTAAATGTTTATGTGATATGGGACGATGGGCTTGAATTAAGTTTAACCCAAAAGGGCTCACACCTCTCGTTTTTCTTCTGAAATCATTTCAGTGATCCCTCACGATTATTTTAAAATCAAAAAGAAGAAATTTGCTGGAAGGATTGTTGAATAAACTTATTTTTTAAATTTTTATTCTCGGGTTGTTCAGAAGAAATGCCCAGTCTTCGCCATTGTAAGCGATTTACGTAACATAAGAAATCTTCAAAAACTGAAGAAATCGTTAGGATTAATGACCTGCAATCATAAATTTAGAAATTATCGGGAAACTTTTCGGGGCCAGGATAGACCGTCCTGACTGTCAATGTGGCTTTGTCAGAGCGGTCTATTGTAGCGCTAAGTAGAAGTGAAACGTTTTTGTATGATCAAACGCTAGTTTTGACGAGCTAGTCTATTACTAGTCAGAGTTGGTCTTTGGAAAATCTATTTTTGATAATGTACGTTGAAAGTTACTTCAAAGACTCTAGACGACGAGAAAAAAATCCTTTGTTTTTAATGTGCATTTTTCATTTTTTATACTTTTAAGTTTGGAAATTTGCTTCAAAAGTTAAACAATTTCTTGGCCCCGATAGATTAGTCAGCACCCGACTAGGACCCGAAAAGACTTGATAGAGAAAAAATTGACTTTTTCTGGAGTTCATTTTACTATGGGACAGTTATCTCGGATATTTGAACGTAGTATCTGTGGATATTGAAAAGAGTAGCTTAGCTGTGAATTTATAAGATATTAAACTTGAATATGCTAGATATTAATCTAAAAAGTAGATATTATAGCTATCAGTATCTAAGATATTCTCCTCAAATATCCTACATATTAATCTAAAAAGGAGTTGTTTGCTGTTAATATATAAGGTATTAAACTTGAATATCCTAGATATTATTCTTAATTATATTCCAAAATATTTCAACAGACATCTAATCTGTAAAATAGTACTTCACGGAAAAAATGTATGCGTAAAAAAAGTCACAGACTAGTAGCTATAGGTCTCGGATATGAGAAAAATTCATCGGACATTAATGTATTTTCGTAAATAATCTGCGAATTTTGAGAAAGAATTCACGAACTCGATATGACAAGTCTAAAACCGTTCATCACTTTTTTCCGTAAACAATTAAAAAAATATTATTAGTGGTTGGGACAAGTTTCACAGAGTACACTGTCGTGCAAAAGTTTTAGGCCACCTCTTTTTTTATGACTGAATAAATTCTCTTAATTTTAATTATAGCAGAGCTAAAAACATTTCCCATTAAAAGGTTGATTGTTTTCGAAATTCTGTATAAGAAAAGCCCATGGTGGAGCCAATTTATCTAGTTTTTAAGTAGATATTGTAAAAATAGTGTAAATTTAAATGTTTTCTTAAATTTTCAATAACTGCCGAAATAGACAACATTTTTCAATGTTCTTGGGCTCATTTTGAAGCATTTTTTCACCGTATCACAGCAACTTATGAGTATAAATCGTAAAAATTTTCTTTTTGAATTGCAAGAACTTGAAGTTGTAACAAAAAAGTTGGAAAAATTGAAATATTATTTTTGGTAACAAAAATATTTTTCTAAAATATATGAAACATGTAATCATGAAATTTCTACGTAATTTCCTCAAAATATATATTTATTTAACTTTTATTCTGACTTGCCTACAGATGAGATGTTTTCAAATTTTTCCAACTTTTTTTTTACAACTTCAAGTTCTTGCAATTCGAAAAGAAATTTTTTACACTTTATACTTGTAAGCTGTTGTGATACAATGAAAAATAACTTCAAAATGAGCCCCAGAACATTGAAAAATGTTGATTAAATCGGAAGTTTTTAAAAATGTAAGAAAGCATTAAAATTTACACTCTTTTTGCAATATCTACTTCAAAACTAGACAAATGTGCTTGAACCTGGGTTTATTTTGTACAGAAATTTGAAAAAAAATCAACCTTTTGAAGAGAAATTTTTTTAGCTCTGGTATAATTAAAATTAAGAGAATTTATTTCGAATTAAAAAAGAGGTGGCCTAAAACTGTTGCATGGGAGTTTACTCACGAGCTTGTCCGAAAAATCTGGGAACAAGGAAGTAGAAGAGCCTTCGCTTGGACCGCACGCACTCTCATCCGCACGCCCGGTATGAATGTGCACGCGCTTTTGTGGTTCGAGTTCGTCGGGTGAGTGGCTAGAAGTTTTATAATAACTGTATTGTTTAGCCTCGTTGGCTGCGCGTGTTTAGGCACTCATGGTTTATGTTTAGAAACCGTTGAGTCAGCACTTAGAGGGTTCGAATCCTCAGAGTTGTGCAAATTTATAAATAAATATAAATTAAATCGCACAAATAAAAATTTTTCCTTTTTATGTTTAAGTCTATAATTTTCAAGAACTGTTAGTATAAAATTCGAACTGTTCGTAAAAAAATTCCAAGTTTACCCACACATTTTTCATAGAGACAATGTTTCCCACGTTGTATATAAATCATTAGTCTCCTTTACGCCAATACAATCAAAGCGTTATCTGAGTTCTCAAGACACAAAATATATGCTTATAATTACAACTAGAATTAGAATTTAATAGGGCCATCTCGCTCTGGAGTCTGGACGACAAGCACTCCAATTTTGCATATGTACTTCAGACTCCCTCGTTGCTTTTGAGGTACTGGAAGGCTCTCAAATGATCTGCTTATCGTTACACTATTTAAGTAATCGATCGAAATGCGAAAAATGATATTTACATACCATAGTGACATTGGATCATGTCATGTTAGATATCTAATATCAAAAGATGTTCTTCGGCAATATCTCATATGTTGAAAAAAGATTTCTAGATCATACGCAAAAATATCTAGATATCACGATTGACTATCCTCATTTTCATTATCAACTTTTGAATATCTATAGTTTTCTCCGAGATTCGACGATTTAGACATTGCCCTAACTGGACGCAAGCCTTCTCCGATAATTTTCTACACGGGTATATTATAAATTATAGTGCCGGAAATCTTATTGATCAGCCCAGCCTTCGCTGGTTAATGTATGCCAAGTTTAAAGGTTAAAAATGTCCAATTTTATTTTTCAATTTAAAGTTTGAAACTGTACGGAAATGGATGGTGATTTAGGATGTTGGAACGGGTAGTACACCCATGGAAATTTAGTTACAAAAAGCGTTAAAAACGATATTACAATTTAATATAATCTTTTACGATTTAGGGAAATCGGGTATGGATATTAAAAAGTAGTATAGTATTTATTAATAATCTATGAAAAATGTACTTTGGAAAATTAATATAAGTTTTACAAAACGCCTAAAAGAAAATGTGATATTTAAAATTTACTATATTAAATTGAAGCAATACCATAATGTCAATTATTAGAAAGATTGGAATAATTTTTTCACATTTTGAAAGGAAGGATTCTGAAATTTGCTAAAGACACATTATCATTATAATTATAACTTATTACTATAATTATTAGTATTTGTACACATAACAATGTAGAATACACATTCGCTGATGTAACTAACTTAACCTTTGCACTTATATACATTGTACGCAAACATATACATATAACACACACATCGCACGCATATAACGCTGTGAGAAGGGGTTTGATGATTCCTTATATACTAAATGGTGAGAATTTTTAGAATTGTGAGAAACAGCGTGGTGCTTAATAACTCGGCTTAGAATCATTCAAAATAAAAAGTAAAAATAGGAAAATATTCTGTTTTAATAAGGTCAAAACAGTGACAAAAATGGTGGGTGCCCTGAACTTAATACAAATTTTATATCTTTGAAACCTTTGAAACCTTTTGAAATCTTTGTGAATTCTTTGAAATCTCTTAAAGCACTTGAAATCTTTGTGAATTCTTGAAATTTCTGTGAATACTTTTGGATTCATTCTCAATTTTTGTAAAATGTTTGAAATCTCTACAATGTTTAAAATACCTGAAATCTTTGTAAAATTCGTATGATGTATTTGTAAATGCTTAGTTTAAAATTTGTTTGTGAAACCTTTTGTGTTAGTATGAAATAATTAAAACCTTTAAAATCTTCTCAGATTTGTTAAAACCTGATTTGATAGTTTAACGTTTTTGAAATATTGGAAATCTTTTGAAAGCTTTACAATTTTTGGAAATATTCAAAATCTTTGTGAAAATTTTGAAGTCTGGTGTAAACGCCATTTTCAAACCTTTGAAATCCTTGCAATCTTTATGAAATGTTCAAAATCTTTGGGAAATTTTTTGAAATATTTGTGAATTTTTTTTATTCGTTGAAATCATCGAATTCTTTGAAATTTTAGTGAAATATTTTCAAATCTTCCAAGTGTTTTACAATCTTTGAAATCTGGTGTACTGTACCCTTTTTAAAATGTTTGAAATCCTGTAAATCTTAGGAAATATTTAAAAGCCCTGTAAAATGGTTGAGAAATATTTTTAAACTAGTGATGTTCACAAGGGAGTTCCAAACAACCGACTTTCGAATAGAGGACATGCCCCCCCCCCATTTTCTGAGGTTGCCGGGAAAAAAATTCCCTCCAAGTTTGAGCCAAATCGGTTTCTATTAAGACGCGCCGCAAAGGCCCTGAAAATCACATAAGATTAACATGGGGAAATTTTGGTTTTCGGAGAAATAGGTTTCAGGTTTCTGGATTTAAACTTAGCTTGCGAGAGATATTAAGAATTTGTTGGGGAGTCTCTAGTCAATCATTTTCATGGAATTACTTTAAAGTTTGATGTCCCCAACCCCCCTTGTGGAGCCCCAAAAATGCCCCAACAAAACCCCAAAAAACTGAAATTGACATTTTTGCCAAAAATTTATGCATAAATGCTCCGTTTTTCCCTTTTTTGCCATAAATTATTTTTGTTTGTCAAATGGAATGGTTTTAAGTATTTTTAAACTAATTAACAATTGTTTAAACAATTTATTTTTGTTTAAATAATTTTTGTTTGCACTTACTTATTGAAAGGTAGATTTTTTATGTTTGATTGAACAATTGGTCATTTTTAGGAATAATGATCTTTATTTCAAGCATTTAGTATGCGTTTAAACAATTTATTATTATTAAATTGTAATTTTTTCTTAAGAAGAGGTATAAAACTCTAGTTTAAAAAAAAATTTAGTTAGCTTTGCTGCTTATTATTAAATATCAACGTCATTTAGATACTAGTAACTTATTTTATAATTAATTCTTATTTGTTTAAATACATTTTGTTTGTTTAAACAATTTTTTTTCGAAATAAATGTTTGAAATTTCTATTTTTCTGCAATTATTGTGGTAATTTGTCATTGTAAAGAGCAAAATCTTTTGTCTGAACCATTATCGTATTGTTTCATAAATTTACTACATATTAATGTAACATTTTATTGGAAATTGTGATTTAAAAATCAGATTTTTGTCTCAATTCAATTAACTATATCGCTTATTGTTAAATATTTCAACGTTAAGCAAATGCTTTAAAAAAACTAATATTTTTTCATAAAATGTTTTACATTGGTCATGAAAAGTTTATTTTTTAGTAATACTTCATTCTATACAAATTACGTTCAATTTTGTCGTTCTGAAATTATTTTTATAATTATTTCCTTTAAATCATCCCCGTAGACACACTCGTTTCCCCTCTGAAAGATGAAAGTAGGTTTTTTTTGGTTTATGTTGATCCCGCAGAATAGCTGTTAGTATTCTCAAAGGACTGACAAAACTTTGTATGTTTTGAACGTCACTGGAAATTAAAACACAACATTTTGCTCTCAAAAATGAAAAATGACCAGATTAATTGCAAAAAACAGAATTATCCAAAATTTATTTTCGAAAAAAAATGTATAAACAAACAAAATTTATTTAAACAAATAAGAATTTATTACAAAATAAGGTACTAGTATCTAAATGACGCCGATATTTAATAATAAGCAGAAAAGCTAAGTATTTTTTTTTTAATAGAGTTTCATACCTATTTTTAAGAAAAATCTACAATTAAATAATAATTAATTGTTTAAACCAATACTAAATGCTTGAAACAAAGATCATTATTCCTAAAAATGTCCAATTGTTCAAACATAAAAAATGTACCTTTTAATGAGTGATAGCAAAAATAAATTATTTAAACAAAAGTAAATTGTTTAAACCATTGTTAATTAGTTCAAAAATACTTAAAAACATTCCACTTGACAAAGAAAAATAATTTATGGCAGAAAAGGGAAAAACAGAGCATTTATGTGTAAATTTTTGGCAAAAATGTCAATTTCAGTTTTTTGGGGCATTTTTGGGGCTCCACAAGGGGGGGGGGCATCAAAATTTAAAGTTATTTAATGGAAATGATTGATTAGAGACTCCTTAATGAATTCTTAATATCTCCCGCAAGCTAAGTTTAATTTCAGAAACCTGAATCTCATTGTTCCGAAAACCAAAATTTCCCCATGTTAATCATATCGGATTTTCAGGGCCCTTGCGGCACGTCTCAATATTAACCGATTTGGCTAAAATTTGAAGGGAATTTTTTTCCGGCAACCACATGTAATGGGGAGGGAAGGGGGGCATGCCCTCTAATCCAAAAAAATTTCAACAGGTATGATTTTGGAACACCCTAATGTACATGCCTCTGTTCAATAATGAAAATCCATAAAATCTGCGTAAAACGTTCATAATTCTTTGTAAAACGTTCAAAAATCCTTTTAAATATTTTTAAATCTTTAGAATACATTGAAACCTTCTGGAATCTTTATTAATGCTTTGTTTAACGGGGAACATGAAGTTCTCCGATTCACATCGTGAGCGCTCGCCTATGAGGTACAATCGGCGGACTCGGCTAACCTCGGGAGATAATCGGAGCTATTCGGATTTTTTGAAATAGTGTTTTGCAATTTCCTCAACTGAAGATTACAATTTCTGTTAGCGTCTATCACAGAAAATAAAAATATCTCTTATTACCTTTCACTTTCTCTTTGACTATATTAATTTATAGAATATTTATATTAACATTTGTACCTCAATCTATTAATTCCTATAATTGCTTTTATATTATTTGAGTATGGAATAATCAATTTTTCTTATTCTCTGTTTTAATACATAAAATATCAATATTTGTTATTGAATTATTGAATATATATTGAATATATAGGAACGACCTACATTCAAAGGCACAACGCGGCACTAAGAGTGCTTTATTAACACCTCTGTCACTCTTACGGCATTAACCTTAATATCGCTCCTCTAAATGCTCCTAGGGAAATCGAGTCAATTGTCGAGAATGGGAAGTGCCGCATATACTGGAACTTTATATTCTCGACAATTGTTTCTGTTGCTTACTCGAGGCCTGACATGGTTCTTCTTGACTTCGAGATGCGAACCATGTTCGTTATCGAATTTTCGGCACCAGCTGACAGAAACATCATAACCAAGGAGAATGAAAAGAAAGACAGGTATCGCGACCTTAAAAGGGAGTTGCAACGATTGTACCCGGAATTTTCTGTTAAACTAATCGTCCTTATCATCGGCGCTCTTGGAGGTGCGAAGCTTTCACTTGCTAATGGCCTAAAAAGCATCCCTGCGTGTCAACAATATGCTATAACACTTGCGGGAAAAATTCAGAAGGCGGTAGTCATTGGGTCGCTCCGTATTCTTAGGGTGCACGAGGCTTTTGCTGGATCGTCATATTGATTCCTTTACAGACTATAACCACCTATCTCACGGTCGTGAGACGTGGTTGTGGCTGAAATTTTACCGCGATTTCGCTGGGAGCGGGTGCAATTTTCCAGATTAGCACCCGCTCCCGGCGAAATCCTGTGGTTGTCCTTATGCCAAATTCTTAAATATATATTAATTTGTACGTTGAATTTCTCTGGGTATCTTGATATTTAAGAATAATGAATCTTTGAGAATTAGTGACGTAGGCAATGGTTTGTAAAAAGTAAGTGCCGGTAATGTGGTTATTTGCCTACACAGAAAGATATTATATACGCTATATTACGTAATATGTATGCATAATAATATGTTTATACATAACGTGAAGTATTATATATAAACTGGGGATCCTCTAGATCCTCTAGTCTATGCAGAGTTCAGACACGTTTCCCCCTCCAAAAGTCGCCGCTGTACCGAACTGTGATATTTTCATGGAGCGCGAAAAGTTCGAACAGTTTTATTTTTTATTAATTCTTTTGTTTCTGAAAATTTTGAAGTATATGTGTTTCCAAGTGCATATTATTTTTCCTCAGGCTCGGTCAACTGCCGTGGGTCGAAGCGGCCACGTATTATTATGATTATATTTAGTTCGCAGACCAATTGTTGGTCTGCGGAAAGGGGACAAGCGGGGAAAAGGGAATTTATATTTGAAAAAATTTGAAAACTCAGTGTCCAATTGCCGCGTCAACTTGTAATGCCCGACAAAAGTTTATTTACACTGATTTAAATGTTGTGAATATGTACAAATTTGTTAAATATAATATCAAGGATGTGATAGTTTACAGTGTGTTGCTTTAAAGTGAAATTGTACTAAGTGAACTTCTTCTGACGACTTGGAAATTTTGAAGTGCGGCAGAAATATAACCTGAAAAAGACATTTAAACTAACTTCAGCCTTCGAATTAAACTATGTCGACTAAATCTTTAATAGAAGAATTCGTGTATAGTTTATTCATGTATTTCGGTACTTATATTTTAATTTGAATTAATAAAATACAAATTATACATATATCTCAGATTTTCATTTATTGCTATACGCAATATTTACTGCAAAATTATGAAAATGTGACGCGAAATTTATTTTTAAAATTTTACTTTTTCGTTTTTATCGCGTTCTTCAAGTTTTGCACTAAAAAAAATCAATAAATCCTTTATTTTCCTGCAAATACAAATTTACACAATACATTTAGAGAAGTAGCATATGCATACATGTGCACTAACTCACGCTCAATAGTTCAAAGCCCAAATTTACGCGGCGCTAGTGTTGCTCATGTATGGCCACCATATTTACATTGTGTTGACCGTCCCTGCTTTTCCTTAACCTTAATAACTAACCTTCCCAATAATTTACAATATTCTTGTTTGAGTGTTGTCTCTATTCTGTAATCAATCCTCTTGAAAATAAAATTAGGATTTGAAAATAGCGCCAACTCATGCTAATCAAAATTCATAAAAGTTTAACTAGTTTCGGTACAGCGGCGCCAATCAAATTTGGAATACCCCGTGTCTCGAATTTCCCTTGAGGATCTCTAATATAAACTAAAGATAATATTTCCGCCTGGGACGTAGACAATAGTTTGTAAAAAGTAATCGCTGGTAATGTAGTTACTTGCTTATTTACTTCCGTTATTCGTTTACTTCTTTTCTATTTGTTTCTATTCTACATCTCGATATCTAAGAATAATGAATCTTTGCGAATAAGGGCAATGATTTTTAAATGCCTGCAAAGATCTGGAGATTTTGTTATTTTCAATGAGAAATTTATATTTCTCAAGAAAAATATTCAAATAATAAATTTCTCTCTAGTAATAGCAATTTGTCGTGAGATTTCTGAGTGTGCCTTTCTGGTGGCGTTTTAAATTCTGAGAATGCGAGTAATATTAGTGTCCTATAAAGCAAGAATAAGTTGAAAGGTTCACGGTCTAGACCTGTTATCTGACATCTCAGACATTTTATACGGCGATGGAAATTCGTTGTTATTTTTGCAATTAAAATTTTTTTAAACTGTAAAATGTTTTTGTTCAATTACTCGAGAAAAATCAGACACATTAATTTTATAACATTTAAATCAAAATTGAACCTTATATGACAATTGAAAGCTATTCATATGTTATCTTCAAGGAGCCCAGCGGTCTGAACCTGTTATCTGCAGTGTTCTACCGCTAGTTTCCTCACAGAAAGAAAAAGTCTTGATTCGAAACCAAAAGTGGGCTTATTTTAAGGTGTAACAGAAAGAAGACCAGCTCCGCTTAATACTAGCATGACTTGAAGTCTTTAAAACGAACTACTTATAGAACTACAAGTTAGACTCGATGTAGTCTTGAAAGTAGTCGGTAGCAATAATATGGGCTAACATCAAGCCACTGCATGGGTTAGAAATTAGTTGTTAACTAGACGGTAGGCTAACATCAAGTCGCTGCATAATCTTAAAAGTAGTATGTAGCCAGGCTGTGGGCTTACATCAAGTCACTTTATCAATTTAAAAGAAAGGCTAAATATAACCTAATAAAGACTGTATGATATATCAAATTGTGTCTAGAAAACAGTTTCTTTGAAACAAGAGAAACTTTTCTTTGATATATCTTAATTATTGGATATATTATTATCTTTATACGTCGTTTAATTACGACCATTGTGCGCAGCTATGGAAGCCTTTCTGCAATTAGACAGGCTTGCTCCCTGAATATCATAAAAAGTTGAGTACCTTCACCAATATTGGACACTTTCGTCGAGACAAGTCCTTCTTTGACAGTATCGCCGCCCAAATGCGTAAAGATGCGCGTCTGTAAGTTATTTCGTGATCCAGTTTGTTATTCACTCGGTGCACAGAGTCTCTACTCGGACAATTAAGAAACAGATAGGTGCGACGACTATACGACGCGTCTCGCTCGGCTCGTTCAGCTGCTGTGACGTAGCAATTCTTTGAAATTAGCTATAGCTGTTCGGAGGTCTAAAAGCTAGACCATGAGGGCTAAAGCGAGCCTCATTGTCTTCTTATTTAGAGCCTAAATCTTTCTGCATCAGGCCGAAGACCAAGTGGGGCTAGTTTTGAGTACAAAAGTCTAAGGGTTAGCCATAATTGTGTTTTTTTAAAGTGAAGCCCCTAAATAGCTCTTTATAAGACATAATTATTGTTAAATTTTAGACATCAGCTTAATTTAAGGCAAAAATAAGAACCAAGACCTTCATAGAAGTAAAACTTTTTTCGGTGCTATTGTTTTTCTGGGGCTCGCATGTTTCTGTGTTGTTTTCAAGCTGCAGGGAAATTTTATGTTTCAAAATGTTTGGAATAGTAAGCCGAACATAGATGTACTTGCAAATATCTAAAACAGTTTATTGAAAAAATTTGCTGAGTGTTAGTAATCGAGACGCGTCGCTCACATTCATCTTGACACCGATCTGTAGATGACAGCATCGAAGATGACGTGAAAGTAGCCACAAAAAGCGTTCGACACACACATACATTTAACTGCAAACACACTGCAAAAAAACTAAGAGGCATTTTGCCCGTTTGCTTGCGGGATATTAACTGCATATGATAAATGTTCCAGAAAATACCAAAAAAAAAATCAATTTCGAAAAAAAGTTCAGTTAACAGGTTTAGACCGTGGTCCCTTCAATTGTACAATACTTACCTTATTTATACGATTCTATGTAATGCGCTATTTCTATATCTGCTTTGAATGTTAGAACATGTCAATAAACAATTTAGAAAAGAAAAACACATGTTGTATTTTTTAATTCTAATTTAAAATCCTCGCCTAGGCAGGTGCGACTTTCGCCGACAGTGCATTTTTGGTAGTACGATCAAGTACGGCTAAGCTATCAGTACCAACAGCTATTAGTCAGCTTCCTGCTCAATTCACATCGTTGATACATCACTTTACTCCCATTTTTTTTAGCAGTTACCGGATTTTTTTCGAAAACCCAGATAGTAAGCGCACATACCGTCACCGAGAAACTCCATGCGGGGTCTAAACAATTTTCAAAGTGCATTTTTAAAACCTCAAAACCGAATTATTGTCGGCCGTTGGTAAGTTTTGAGTGTTTCATAGATTTCGCCATTTTTGTGCGTTCCATTCGAACAGCCTTAATGAAATACAGCCCTATGCATCACCCCCCTCTCCCCCCACTTTTTTGATTTTCTTAGCGTCAAGCCGGTGAACAAATCCGACCGTTGACGCTCGAATCAGGACGGCTGACATTTATATTTTATTTCAGAGGTGAACCTTACCACTAATTAAATAAATTAGTTCTATCGGAGAAATTCATAAAAAGAAGTCAAAGAACGCGTAGCTCAGTGAAGATTATATATCTTTTATTAACTGTGTGCAAAATAATAAGTGCTTAAAGCATGGGAAATAAGTTTGTAGCTCATGGTTGCAACTCCGGCTTCGACAATAACAAAGAAAATAAATCACTTTCTTCTCGTACCAAAAGATCTGGATATTCAATTTTTAACCCATTATTAACCCATTCGTCTTTTTGGTAAAAAAATAATCTTCTTACTTGTTAGAAAATTCGTTTGTTGTTTGAAAATTCAACTTTTATTGTTTAAAATTCAATTGTTTTTGTTGAAGTGTAATCTTTTTTTGATTGAAAAATCATATTTTAGGTAGAAAATACCAGTATTTGGTTAATAAATAAACTGTTTTTTGTTGAGAATTTAAGTAATTTGTTAACATGTAATTTTTTGGGTCGAAAACTCAACTGTTTTGTTGAACCTTTGTCTATTTGGACAGAACATTCGTTCTTTTGCATTAAAAATTCATCTACCCTTTACATTTAAAGATCGTGCCGCAGAATTAAAAGCGAAGATAAATTAATTGTAGGATCAATTTCACCCTTGAGGGCCTGAACTCTAGAGCTAGAGTGCTACTGAAGTCAAAGTCAAAATTGTCTACCTCTGACCTACTCCTACTGTATAGATGTAATTATAGTCACTGCAAAATGTCTCGCGTGTCTGTTTCCGAAATGCGTTGCGGCGCTGCTTCCATTGTATGTTAATCGGAGGACAAAATTTCTATGCCTTTCCATGATTGATTTTTACTCGACTTTTAGTTGGTTATAATGCGTACTTTGTTTCGTTTTCACACATAATAGTGCATCTGTTAGTAGCGCACAATAAGGCAAAATCGTCGATGTACTCTGTGGTGTACTCCCACGAATTATATACGGTCGCTTTTGCTCTCCTCTGCAACGCAGCGGCCGCCTATTGAATCGCTTGACCCACTTTGATAAACTCGCATTGGAATAACTCAATAACACACTGAGCCAGTAATAATTATTATTCAACGTTTCTTACCCGATTTATACTATTATCTATACAAGCCAATTGATTATAGTCAACATTGTTAGATCGCCGTGTGAAGTTATACTACAATGTTGCCTAACTATGATCGTATCAATTCGACAATAAATCTTGCTCTGAAACCAAATACAAATTAAATAACATAATTTGAAATAATAAACGGGAAAAATAAATAATCTGGATATTAAAAATCTGCCCGATTCGCAGGCACATTCTCATCGTTCGCTACGCGCGCGGCTGGCTTCGCTCGCAAATTTAAGCGCGCCGACTAGGGCGCGCGACGGTTGAATCTCGCGCTTTGCACTCAGTTTTTTATTCTTTGCATTTGGAATGCTTGAAAAAAACTTTATCAAAAAGATATCTTTTAGATGGCAGTATTTATATGCGTCTTCATATTCTTCATATTCGTAACTTTCGTCGTTTTTCCACACATTTTTTTTTATTTTATTTTTTTTAACGTTATTTTTCACGAATAAAACAAAAAGTACGCGTCCTATCAAGATGTGATTCTTAACGAAATTGTAGATATTTTTTGGAATAAACATTTTTGTTAATTCATCTTTTTTCGTATCCTACATAGCTTGTCCACAAAATGGAATTTTTTATTTTCCATTATTTTTTGTGCAATCAAAATTCGAATTTTCGATTTTTGAAGAAAATCCAAAAATTGGTTATGATAATCTTGTAGGGCTCTCAAAAAAAAATGTTCTTCTTCTATTGACTTTTTTTCATTTCGTGCGTTTTTCGGCTTCAAATTTTGATTTTCGGTTGATTAAAAAAATTTTGAAAACACTATAACTCTGAGAATTTTCTTTTTATCGAAAAAAGTCATGAGGATAAATTGTTTGTTTTTTTTTTAATGTTATAAATATCTGTACATAGAATTTTCAAATTCAGAAAAAAATGGTCTCAAAAATTTTCAAAATGCGCTCACTTTTTGAATTTAAATCAAAAATCGCTGGTTCACGAACTCGTTATTTCTTTAAGGACCTAAAAAAAGTGTGCCAAAGATGAATTTGATTTGTTCATTTTTTCGAGAGTTATCGTGTTTACGGACGAACGGCCGGACGGATAGGCAGACAGACAGACGCCATCGTGAAAACCTGATTTTCGGATTCAGGGGGTCTCGAAACGTGGAGATCCGTTGAAAAAGTGTGATATCAAATTTCCGACAATTCTAATACTTTCTCAATCATAAATTATGAGAATGTAAAAATATAAAGATATAATATCACAAAATATACCCACTATCTTTTTATTATATGACACTGAAAACAAAACTCACTAACATGGGAAGTTTTCGGTTAAACTAACAAAAAAGTAGCTTGATACAAAGGTAGCAGGAAATCAACGAAACGTATTTAAGAAGGAATTTTGAAAATTAGTTTTTGTAACAGGTAACCCTTTTGGTATGGTACACTATGTCAAAAGCGGTGCTTTATAAAAGGCATGAGAAAAGTATCTATACGTGTATGTGTAAATCGGCTATAGTCTTTTTTTAACACTAGCTACTTTTTCGCACACTTTTTTTTGTGCCATTTTGGTCTCGCTTTAAAGAAGGCCTTTTCTGCAATTATTACGTTTACTGCAATTGTTAGCTAGAAACTAGATTCATCTATCCTTTATTTTATAAGCTTCGAATTGTACAAAAATTGAAAATAATGCAAGTTTATGAGTTTAACATTTTAGAAAGAAATACTTTAGACGTTGGTCAATCCTTAATTGAAGAATAATTATGATATGGGCGCCCGTAAACATGTAGAAAATCCTGGGATTTAAAAGTATCAATATAATTTTATTTTATTAAACTATCTATCAATGCCAGCAGATAACTTAACTCATTGATAAAAACTTGAGTAAAATAAAAACTTGTATTTATACTTGAGACTACTTCTTATGAAATTATGGATATTGGATATTCCGCTACAAATAAATTTTCATGCTATCATAATGGTGCAGTTATTCAGATTGCTCACGCAAATAACCTGTTTTTAAAAATCATCAATTTCGCATACACCAAATTCTCGCTCTCAGTCACTCCTTTTCAGCCTTTCTAGAACTGCTAGCCGCAGCAGTTTATCAGGGGAGCAGGGCGAGATCGGTTACGACAGTCTTTTAGGAAGTGCGTGAGTACGAAGTCAAGTATATTTAGCAATAGCATGCATTCCAAGTGGAAAAGGTTCAGGTGACCCTGACTTTTTATCTTTCGATTCCCCCGAATTCAGTCGAAGGCTATTTAAAGACAACCCCTAACAATGGACGAAAAGCGAGAGTTTAGTGTATTTTTAGAATGTCAATTTTCCACAATCGTTGCCCAGCAGATTTCGTGGGTTCCATGATTTCTCAGACAGTACATTTTTTCCGTGTTGTAAAAACTTTCATTTTAATTGAAAAAATGTGCTCTATTCGAAATAAAAATTGGTTTATTTCAAAATAAAATTAATTAGAACAAATTTTATTTGATTCAAGTAAATCATTGTTTTATTATTGGTTGAAAAACATTTGAATCCAGAAAACATTTTTCGGAGTGTATAAAAAATAGTTATTATTCAGAACTTTTTTATTTGTGATATTACTATGGAGTATGTTAAATCTCTGGGAGATTCTGAGAGTTGGTTTACTTGCCTTATACTCTATATTTCACCTAATATTACATGGAATGTTGACATTTTTAATAAGTGTTATACGCAGGGTTGATCGAGGGGTTGATTCCGGATCTGGAAATTAAAAAAAAATTGAATACGGCATTTTTGAAAATTGACGAAATTTAAATACACTAACAGAAAAAACCTGATACTGGCTTTCTACACTGAAAAAAAGATTAATTGTACTAAAGGAATTTTACTATTCGATGGTTGATGTAACAGTAGACTTAGTTACTATTACAAAATCAACTTTACTAGTCGTAAATAGTAAACCTTCCCTTCAAGTTATCTCTACTAGAAAAGTATAATAAAATAAGCTAGGAAAAATGTTATCCCTACAATATAGTTATTTTTGAAACTTCTGACCTCCTTTAAAGTGTTATAACATTATACTACCTACTTTACTGAAGATGTTAAAACTGCAAATTTATGCGAATTGATTATTTACGTTTTTAATATTAAAACGAGTATTCTGGTGCTATTTTAGTCGGAGGGGTTGAGTTGCGCGAATCCCCCTCAGGTAGGCCGTGAGCCATATCTGAGTTGCGCTAAAACTCTTCAAGGGACATATTAGGAGGATTAAATGCTCAACGATGAGGGGTCTCTTTTAAAACAGACAAATAAATAAAAAAATACAGAAACATAACATAGATCGATAATAACATAAGAATATTTATTTGTGTTCATCCATCTACATCATTTCGTAGTAAATTCCATAGCTCATGTAAATATATCTAAAAACTTCTTATCACAGTAAAACAATTTATAATTGTAAAAAAATTGCACTATTCTGTTTACACAGCTTATGAGAAAATATCTAAATAAATTCCTATCACAGTGCAATTGATCTAAAGGTGGATAAAATAAGGCGGATAAAAATTATATGTCGTCGGATAATTGTGGTTGTCAATTGCTTGCACCGTTTTTATCCAACTTCCGATAAGTAAAATCCCCGAGATTTACATTTTTATACAATATATAAACACTTGTACGCAGCTCATGAGAATATATCTGAAAAATTCTTATCGCAGTGTAAGCATTTTTTTCATTAACTTGTTTTTAACCAATTATCAGTTTTTTTATATTTTGTCTAAACAATGTCAAAATAATTATATAAAAAAATATTTAATAAATTTTCTTATTATAAAATGATTACATTGAAAGAACCTCGTTTAAATGCTAAAAATATCCAAATAATTCGTTTTTTAATTGATATAGTTTAAACAGAAATGCATTTTTTTAAAATAAATATAAACTATGCAAAAATTAAAATTTTAAGATTCAACGCAGCAGTCTCAGATTTTTAAAGGATTTTAAATATTTATAAAACGACTCTTGTCTGGAATCCAATTTTCAGTCGAGTACAAGCATTATAAAAATAAATATAAGTATATTTCTCATTCTTATAAACAAATGATATAAATTAATACAGAGTTTCAGCCAAGTTTTAAGGTTTGAAGTAATTTTTGTTAGAAATTTTTCAATAAAAACAAATAATTTAAATGCAAAAATTTACTTTGAAAATTAAAAATTCATAATGTAGACTGTTTTTTTTGTTACAAAAATAAAAAAGAAACGAAAAAATGAACTTTTTTCGCTATTTGCATTTTCACGAAATTTCTACAATAGATGGCTCCTGCTGACGTATTTCCTTCGATTATTCGTTTAATTCAATACCACACATCAGCTTTTTATTAAGGTCGTCTCACATGTTTTAATTTCAGTTTTTCGTAATCCGAGACATTTTCTTTCATTTCTATGGGGTTTATACTTATATTCCTTTAATTATTAGTGCGATAATTAATGTTTAAACAAACACAAACTTTAACGTCGTTATTCGTAAATCTCTTAAAAAATGAATGCTTAATGTTAAAAAAGGGAAATCCAAAATCGGTCAAGAATTGCCTTCTACAAGTTATTTTAAACCTCGTTTTTTATTTCCCCAAAATATTTTGCTGTTTTCAAAAGTATTTGTATTTTCAAATAATATTTATTTTACAGAATTCAAACCAGTAACGAATCTAGGAGAATGTTTCGTTCCTATCATCGACAAGGCGCTGCAGATAATAATTTTTATGTATTTCACTAATTTGTGTTTTTTAAGTGATATAGACATGGTTTATATGGGTGGAACTTTCGAATTTTGTGCCAAATTTTTTTGCAAATGTTGACGAGTCATGGGTATAAAAATGGCCACTACATTCCACTAGTTTATTGTTTGTTACCAAACAAGGCAACAGACACATATTTAAATGCATGGGATCTAATAATTCTAGAATGTGGAGCGTTTACTTCTAAATGCAACTTAAAAGCTCAGTTCATCAGGGATGTAACCACATGTCATCCTTAAGTAGTTATGGAAAAACAAATTTTGTTTCATTTTCAGGTTTGTATTACTTTAGATTTTATCAATGCACTACTTGAACTATGACATAATTTCATTTTTCCATATTTCTAAAAATTATCCATTTTGGAGATCCATTATTTAACGAAAATCTACTGCACCCCTACAAATTCTCAAGTTTAATTTTAAAAATATATACGGTACTGTTTGGAATTTTCCATTTAATTTGCAGAGTCCTAGGTTTAAACTGAGAGCATTGCATCTAAATAGTCTACAGTTTTCCGCCCATTTCTCATTGGGATCCAGCGATTTATTTATTACCCTAGGTTCACAGGCACATTTCAAAAGATGAAGTTGAAATTATTTAATTTTATGAGAGGTATAAGGTTTAGTTTAGCGCAACTTAGCCATAGGATCAGAAAACCTTTTCTGAACCAGGGACTACTATCGGCGAGAAAACTATAGGCATCTGCCTTTGAAGCTTAACAACTCAGTCAAAAAAAAATGCTAGTGCAACAAAACAACAGTCATTTAAAAGCTAAAAGTGTTCTACGTAAATGAGCTTGAAGATGTTTATGTAAGAAATTTTTGCGCTAGGCACACTGAAAAATTAAAAAAAAAGTAAGGATTTTCGGGTACATTTAAGAACAATCAAGTTTAGAGCATTATTTCTTATACAAGGGGCGATGGAAAATATTTGAAAAAATTCATGAGTATGAGGAAAACTGTTGTAAACCAGTTGCAGTTGAGAAATTTTAAAAATAATAAAAATTGTTGCTTAAAAGTATAAAAATGTGCAACTATATTATCTTCAGTTCTAATACAGATATTAAAGCGATTGAAACTGCAAACTGTGATTAATAGGCTCTGTATTTATTTTCAATCACCCGGAAGGATGTGTTAGTCTTCTTTTTTGTGAAAATCGCGATATTTTTAGACATTTTTTTGTTGGAAAACAAGTG
>NC_046663.1:114305644-114328818 GCF_010883055.1 Belonocnema kinseyi
CCCCCCCCCCCTGCCTTCTGTCACTTGTTTTCCAACCAAAAAAATGTCTAAAAATATCGCGATTTTCACAAAAAAGAAGACTAACACATCCTTCCGGGTGATTGAAAATAAATATAGAGCCTATCAATTACAGTTTGCAGTATCAATCGCTTTAATATCTGTATTAGAACTAAAGATAATATAGTTGCACATTTTTGTACTTTTAAGCAACAATTTTTATTTTTTTTTCAATTTCTCAATTGCAACTGGTTCACAACATTTTTCCTCATACTCATGAATTTTTCAAAATTTTTTTCATCGCCCCTTGTATAAGAAATAATGCTCTAAACTTGGCTTCTTAAATGTACCCGAAAATCCTTACTTTTTTTTACATTTTTCAGTCTAATAAGCAAAAACATTTTTTTACACAAACGTCTTCACGCTCATTAACGTAGAACACTTTTAGCTTTTAAATAACTGTTGTTTTGTTGCGCTAGCATTTTTTTTTGACTGAGTTGTTAAGCTTCAAAGGCAGATAGATGCCTATACTTTTCTCGCCGATAGTAGAGACATGTCTATTCGCGCAACTCAGCTACGCCCATTTTAGTTGCCTCTTTTGTGCCACTGGGATTTTTAGTTTTAATAAACAAACAAAAAATGAAAATCTTTCATAAAATTGGTAAAGTATTGCACAGTTTTGATCGCTTAGAGCTTATATATTGATATTGTTAGTTTTAAATTCTTAGGAATGAAATGATTTACGTCTTTAGTCTTGGAAATAAAAATTTGCAATTAAAGTGGAAGTGGCTTTCACAAGATTTAAAAAACTTAGAATTTTACAATTATTGTAATTCGTATATTACAAATACGTACAGAAATGATCCCTTGTAGAAAATGCCCTAATATTCCCTACTTTAAAGAGGAAACTGGTCGGGTGTTATAAAGGGTAACTTGACTAGAAAATGTGATGCAGGCTCTTGTCAGGGGTTGGCAGGGTTACCTCTGTTTGTTTTCTAGACAATTACAGAGAATTTTAAAGAGGTCCTAACTTAGAATTTAGACAGGCACTACTCAAATACGAAAGGTATTTCCCTAAATTTTTCAATATCAAGATAAAAAAGTAATTTTTAATAAATTATAATCATAGGAGTCTTTATTTATACAGTAAATTCAAACTCTGATGAATAAACAAGCAGTACTTTGTCCATGCCAATGGACATTTCTATCAATTCATTATTTTCTCAAGGGGACCTTCTAAAGCCCTCGACAGGTAAAACGGGTAATATAGCTGTGAGTGCAAAAAAATAATTTAATGTTATTATGCTTAATTATACTTAAGTTAAAAAAAGAAAAAATTACAAATATTACCGAGACTCAAAGTTTCAAAATTTGCATTTTTTCTGATAAAATTTAAAACATTTGGTGTCTTGAAAATTTGAAAAGAATGTTTCTTAAATATTGATTTAATTTCAAATCATCTAAGTACGTTTAGAAATCATATTTAACAAATCGAGTTTCAAGAACCTGTTTTCCTAAGTTCGAAAGTATCGGATGAATACCGTTAAAAATTTATGATATTGTACTTGGCGTGACATCGTAGCTATGGGGATTAGGCGTCCGACTTACAAGTGTGCGGTGCGTGCGTTCGATTCTCGGTGCTTGCGGAAATTTTAATAAACTGCGTATCTGTTTAGTTATAAGTAATAATTAATCTCTAGTCAAATTCAACAATTAATTTAGTTTTAGAAGAACGTGCGAAGTATATTTAAGAATTGATTGTCAATAAAAATACGAGAAAACGGGATAGTGTTTAACAGAGGCTACAGAAAGATGTAAAATGTTTAGATTTAACTTTTGCAAAGAAAATGTGTTTTACATTTGGAATAATATTTTCCTTCGGTGAATAAAAAAATTCTGGTGATAATAGATTATGGCAATGTGCTAGTTAAACTTTTTTAATATTGCAACCATAGAATCACGCTTCAGAAACCTGGGAAAAACTTAAATGGTAATTATTACTAAATCTCGTAAACCATAACACGTCACAACATAACCTACAATCAAATTAGGAATTAATATGGAAATAGAGCAAGGATCTAGAAAGGACCTTACTGTTTAGTCGGGCAATAGAAAGGCACCCTCGCTCGAATCTGGTCAGAGAGTCTAGGCTAGTGCCTTTTCTACAAAGCGTGAGGTACTTGTCGGGTCCTTTCCAGATTTCCCGTTCAGCGCCCCAATTAAATTAGTTAGGGAAAAATAACTAGCACCCTACCAAAACCGAGTCGTCGTTTCTGCATGGGATAGAATAAGTCTACTATAATTTATCACATTACAATTTTACCATGTTAATATTAATTAACGTTTGTATTTGAATGTAGACCTGAATATCAATAAAAAGTTATGGAATTCTTAAGCCTAATTAGTTACACTTCAATAGAATCGCATAATAGTCACACTGGGTGAATTTGAGGCCACTCATGAGTCCCAGAAATCTAAAAAAAATTATAGGTATCACTGAAGAAACGATATTCTAATTTCAAGAATTTCTCACGAAGTTGAAGAATATCTGCAGCTTAATTAGGCGCCAAGAATATATTCGTAATGTAAGAAGGAGACCCTCTTACCTTAAGAATATATATTCTTGTGTATATGATAATAAGGTATAGTCAATCATAGACTATAAAGGTTATGTCTCATTGTGATTACGCGAAATAAATACATAATTAATAAGTGTACATAGTACTTCGAGAAATCTTTAATTGAAAAGTAAATAAATTATGAACATCAAAACCAGAAGTATATTCCTAGATTGAGTGAGTCGAAAAATGTATAGGTTACAAACTATTTTTTTCAATTGAAAATTATATTGTACTAACCAAATTTTGACAGATTTTGAGGAAACATATTAAATTATTTGTATGTTCTACTTACCACTTTTATTTAACGCAATACACTCAATGTCAAAAATTACAAAAAATAAAAAAATTGATTTAGAAGCACGTGTCATGAAACATTAAAAGAGAGTATTGAACAGAGCAAGGCGTATTTTCTTTTGCGCATTTCTTCTTCCCCACCGATTTGCTCATTTTAAGAACATTTTCTACCTTTGTTTAGAAGATACTCAGAATTTCGCTATCATCATTAAGAATATTACTAAGAATATGCCTGTAAGAATATGACACTCTTAATATTAGAATATCGTTTTTTCGTTGATTAATTAAGGATGGTAAAAGATGATCTTTCAGTTTTGCAACCGAGATTATTTCTTAAAATATTTTTTTTATCGAAAAAATGTAAGTAACCAGGGAGATTACGAAGAGCTTGAATTTTTTTCCCAAGTGACTAATTAGGGTTAAATGGAACTTCAGTAAGAACCGTGATTCCAATTTGAAATCATTCAGTTTGCAAAGAGCCATCTGAACACAGAAGGAAAATTTTTAATAAGAGATGAGTGACGAGGAGCGTCAGCGGGCGATATATGTCTGAAGCGGTAGCTTTCCGATACTTATGAAAGCCTTCACGGAAAGCTTTGCTTAGGCGTTGGTGGCTGTGGTTGGGGTAAAGCTCGATACGTTAATACACTAGAACACAGAAAAAACTAAGTATAAAATTGGTTGCAGATACTTTTATATAGGGTTTAAGTTTTATTCAGACAACTTCACGTATTTAAAAATACATGTGTTGGCATGGAAAAAGAAAATAAACTTTAACCGATGTTTGTGTAAAATTTACCCTGTGAAATAAATTTTTTTCTCATATAATGTTTACCCCGGAATCAACGTAAATTTTACCGTTCGTTTTTTCTGTGACCCATCCGTATAACCAACCGCATATACCAATACATATAGTGCAAGTGAAAGCATAAAATTACCTGTAAAAAAATTGCACTCAATGTTTTCTGTGTCCACTAGTTCATATTTTGACTGTGAACAGTGCATCACGTTTTAAATGTAAAAATGTTCAATTTAGGAAGACTGTCGAGTTAAGGTTTACGAGAGAACGAGAATCAGTACACTGTTAAAAATTTCTGTTGTGATTTCACAATAAATGTAATGGATGTTTACCCGTGTAGAAATTATGACCGGGTTCGGGCTGGATTTCGGCAGGGTTGCCCTGCTTGTATCCGGAATCTGGTCAGGCTGCCTGTTCGGATTCCGGTTGGTTTCGTCATGCTGCGCTGGTCAGATCCCGGACGGGTGTACCCAGTCTGCTCCCGACCGGGTTACCTACCAACTGGTACCAACCAATTCTACCAACTGTTAGAGATAAGCATCTTTGTCAGCACTTAATAAGCAAAAATCGTATCACAAAAAAATAAGTATAATTTAACTGGGAAACTATGTTTGAAAATAAAAAAGAAGTTGGTCAACGATTTCGCAGTCACGACAAGTTTGGGAACCGCAGAACCAAAGGTGGGAAACCATATAATTAAAATTAGTTTAATTTTTCTTTCATAATTGATAAAAAAAAACACCGAAAACACAAAAAATTGGTTTTTTGTCTGTCAGATATTTACAAACGACCCACTTACGGCAGTCGTTTGTGGATATTTCTTAAGATGTTTTTAAGGTTATGATACTTCTATTATGCACCATTTTTGGCCTAACTGGGTTCCGGTGGGAACTCGGTCAGATCCCGGCCGGGAAATTACCAAAATAGTATCCCGGTTTGACCCGGTCAGATTCTGGCCAGAAACCTTCTTCTGGTCGGGTCAAACCGGACTATTTCTACACGGGAAACATAATGAAAAATTGAAATTTAGGGAAATATTTTTTTCATCTGAAAGCAACAACAGAAGTTGGTATTTTCGCGGTAACTTTTAGAATGTCTTGATTTTTATTTTTATACCTCGAAATAATAAAACCTGCAGCAGAAACTCCAAGTTTGAAGACAATCGATAATTTTTGTGCAAAATTCTGTCAAAATCACTAACATAACCTCCACGAATAAACATAGCTCACCTAAAGATTACATGTGTTTTTGTAGGTTATGTTAAAGATTTTGACAGCATTTTTCATGAAAATAAAAACATTCTAGAAGTTACTGCGAAAATACCAACTTCTATTTTTGCTTTCAGATGACAAACATAATTCCCTAAATTTCAAATTTGTATTCTATTTCTGAAGGAAGTCTATATTGCGCAAAAACCTTAGATTTAATATACAGCCTTAATATAAGCTTACCTTTGCCTCACTTTTGATTAAATTATTGTACTCCGATATTGCACAAAATAAAAAGCATACTTTCAGCTGATACATATAATATAGCGTTGCACTGCAGCGGCGGATACTCGAAGCTTTCAATTCGCAATGCATGTATTGTAAAATCGCAAACATTTTTAACAGTGTACCTATACCTAATTCGTATAATTCTGACTTTGCGTGAGAACAGACGCTAATATAAATGTTTCATGCAATTATATGTGCATATAATACTCAGATTTAATTCAATTGCTTAAACGAAATTATTTTTTAAATTGAGTTTCAAATAATAGCTTTTCTCTTGAACCCGAAGTATATTGGCTCATTTGTAATGCATTTTGGCTACAAGAAAGTAAATTATTCCTGAACATTCGCCAGCACCTTAAATTATAATTATTTTCAACAACCGTGCGGGGTTCCACAAACGATACATGCACAATAAGTAGTAGTCAGTTACTAAATGGACTTTGAACTGAACTAAAAGCGTGACACGTGAACCTTTTAACCTATTTCATTTGCATACTGTGTCACATTAGCGCAATCATTTTTCCTTGAAATCATTAGTTTTACGGAAAGTGTTCAGCAGGGATGCTTCTTCGCCATTGCAAGCAATTTCGAACCTTGACCCACTTTTAGATGGGAAGAGTCCCATTACAGCTTGCGGGTCTCGCCTAACTCGCCCGCATCATCCCGATTCATCACTCAGGAACCGCGTTTTTTCTTATGTGTATAACTGTATATATTTATAGTTGCACAGTTGTGCTATCTTTTTTTACATTTGCCTCTAATCGCCATCAGTTTTTCGTGCTCTTGTAGATAAGGGAAAAATACGTGCAGCATTCTCATCGGGAAACTTGTGGTTTGACAGATCCCAGAGGGAAATTTACCACCGGCATAGTACCACGCCAGTACCGCCGGTCGGAGTTTGGTACTGGCGCGGTACTGTTAGAATACTGGCAGGACTGGTAAAACTTTATAACGGTAAAACCCCTAATGATAACAATGTTCTTTACTGACTTGCCGTATTTAGCCAGTACTGGGCTAGTACTTACATTTGGTACTGGCGCTGTACCCTCTGTTAGTACTGGCCCAGTACTGGCTCAACCAACACTGCAAACTCGGCGAGGTACTGACCTATAGTACTGGGCCAGCACTGAAGTTCACCACTGGGCCACTACTAAAGATTAGTACTGGGCAGGTACTGGTCAGGCTCCAAGTGATAACGAAGGTATCCCAGGTAGAAATACACCACCAGCCCAGTACTGGCCTAGTACCGCCTGTCGGAGTTCCAGTACTGGCTGGTTTCACTGGGCCAGAACAATGCCAGTACTTGGTTGTAATGCTTGGCGGTACTGGCCTATCAGTATTGGCGCAATGCTGGCAAACCGCTGGCGTACGAAAATGCCGGAGTTAAATTTAAAAATGATAAAAAATTATTTAATTGTTTTAAAGACCATCCATTCATCATCATATGACTGCATATTGTCCGCATATTATTTATAATTACAAAAATATAATTTTCAAACTATTTGTTTAATTTTAATGCCCACTATTTCTGTAATATAAAGATATAACGAAAAGGTATTTAAAAAAAAATAATAATTGACTGCGAGTATTTTTGTCAATACATGTTAATGGCACTGCTTAGAATGAATACATATATCACACTTTGGCACATTAAATTACAAATAATATTTCTACCGCTACGGGATTTCGAATCTACATCTATCGCCTAGCAGTCGGTAGTGCTAACCACTGCACTAATCCGACAAGTTGAAACTATGAAAAAGGCATCCTCATAAGCTACAGTTCAGAAAAGTTAAAACAAAAATTTTTCTTATTAATCTTTTTATCATCATACGACATCAAAGATATATAATAAACTAACCGTTCGCGGAAATATAAATAAAATAATTTTCAAATAAATTATTTAAATCGACTAAAATTTTTCTTCGTGTAATATTTTAATTTTTCGCGTTTTAGACCTTCGTGTAACGTTTTTCTTTTTAGGTGTTTTAGACTATTCTACAACGATTAAGGCATACGTACAATGTAATATATTCGGAACATTAAAAATTTTTCTTGCAGGTGGAACTTAGAATATTTTCCTTAAAAAAAAGGACATTTCTCGACATTTCAAAACACCCTGACATCATTTATAGTCGTGTTTTTTTCAAGTATATTTTTGTACTACTGGTGTAGTACCGCCCCGGTCGTGCAGCTAACGGTCTCCCATACTGGGCGAACCACCAACTGTCTGTACTAGTGGGCAGTACTGAGCCAGTACTGCGCCGGTGGTGAACTCCTACAAACTACCGACATATCCACCTGGGAACATGAGTAAGTGTTGTGTTTTGAAAATTCACAATGAAAATACGATTTTTCGTTAAAAAAACATTGTCTGAATTCTAATTTTAAATACAATTAGTGACAATTACAAAAAATACGCCAATAGCTGGCGAAACGCCCGTACCAGTATTTCACCAGATATGTATACCACTCCTATGCCAGTAGCACACCAGTATAATGCCGACCGTTATTTGAACTGTTGCGCCAGTAGTAGACACAGTATCACGCCAAACGTTAGCTGTACTCTTATCTCGGTTGTAAGTCAACATTTGAAATTATTATGTGATCAGAACTGCGCCAATCACTGGCGAAACACCGATGTGGGTATTTAACCAGTAATGTATATTAATCTTAAGCCAGCAGTACACCAGTATGATGCCAGCCGTTGTTTCAACGCTTGTGTCAGTATTTGACCAGTTATACGTATCAGTACTGCGCCAGTAGTAGATCCAGCATCACGTTAACCGTTGGCGAAACACCTGTGCCTGTATGACACCAGTGGTAATGGTCAGTACTGGGCAAGTTGCAAACCATTACGATGCCAATCGTTGGTTAAACTCTTATGTCAGTTTATTTCACTAGTAATAAGTATTATTCCTAATCCAGTAGTGCACCAGTATGATACCAACCGTTGGTTGGTCGCTTATGTCCGTATTTGACCAGTAATATGCATCAGTACTGTGCCAGTAATAGACTCAGTATCACGGCAACCACTTGCTGAACTCTTATGTGGGGTTTCAATCAAAGTTGATATGTGGCCACTGCTACTTCAATCGCTGGGGAAACGCCGGTGCCAGTATTTCACCAGTAACGCATATCACTCCTCGGCCAGTGGTACGCCAGTATGATGCCAACCGTTGATTAAACTTTTATTTAAGTATTTTACCAATAATCCGTATCAGCACTGCGCCAGTAGTTGACCCAGTATCACGCCAACCGTTGGCGTAACTCCTGTGCCGATATTACTCCACTAATAAAGGTCAGTACGGGGCCAGTTGTAAACCAGTATAATGCCAATCATTGGTTGAATTCTCGTGTCAGTATGTTACCAGTAATATGTATCAGTACTGCGCCATTAGATTACCAGTATCACGCCAACGATTGGCGGAACTTCTGTGCCGGTATTTCACCAAAGGTGACGGTCAGTACTGAGCCAGTTGTGAACCAGTATGGTGCCAACCGTTGGCGGAATTCTTGCGTCGGTATTCTACCAGTAATGACAATCAGTACTGAGCCAATAGTAAACCAGTAATATGCCGATGGTTGGCACAGTACTAACAAACAGTACTGGTATTTATTCTGAATTGCAATTGGCGTGGTACTGCGCCAGTCGTGAATTCTGGCTAATATCCGACTTTTCTCCCTGGTATCTGGAACATTGAGGTGTGAGATGAATTGTTCTTGTTTGACATGATAAATATGTAAATTACTCTTGTCTAGAAAATATGAAAGACTAAAAATGAATACCTTTACGATCGACAATTATCTAAAAAAATATATCGTAAATTAATTTGTTTCACATTTTGGATGAAAAATGCCACAATTGAAAATTAACCCAATTTAACACAATGTGATGAACAGTATATTAAAATGAAAAATTGTGCCCGTGGGACATTTAGTATGTTTTGCATTAGGTCAACCTAAAGAATCTGCAGTCTTATTTTTTTTCGACGAAAGAATATTACATTTCGTTAATAAAATACTTATTTGCAAAGGTTGGAAATAACTTAAATTCTTCTACATTAATTAATAACAAAGTGAAAGCACTATTTAAAAACCCCGGCTAATAAAGGAAGGAAAATTATAAGAAGTCTTGTGAGGGAACGCTGTTTTAGATTTTTATGCTTTTGCGATTAAAGTGCGAGAGCATGCAACTCCAAAGAAGTCTTTCTTCGTGTTTAATAAATACTCTAAATGGATACTAGGGCTCCGATAGCACCGAAGTGGGTCGCGTAAACGAGCACATGCGTGTTTCGTGACGGATAAGCGCTGTAAAAATTTATTTATAAGCCCCCCAAAAAACATTAAACTCGAGCCAATTAGCGCGACCGATTAAATTGTAGTCCTACTCGGGAATCGGGGTTATTGTAAGAGAAGCTTTCGTTAAGGGGCAATGTGGTAAAAGATCGATGATACGAAATTTCTACAATAGATGGCTCCTGCTGTCGTATTTCCTTCGATTATTCGTTTAATTCAATACCACACTTCAGCTTTTTATTAAGGTCGTCTCACATGTTTTAATTTCAGTTTTTCGTAATCCGAGACATTTTCTTTCATTTCTATGGGGTTTATACTTATATTCCTTTAATTATTAGTGCGATAATTAAGTAATGTATAATTGAAGTGATGTTTATATTTTAAAATAAATTTCTCTGTTTTAGATTTCAAAATATTCCAAACAAAAACTCACCGATAGTATACGACTTCGAGAAAATCTTGCGGACCCATATGCACTATTTTTGCATTTTTCTACTATAAAGGAGTTACGGAAAACGTTTTAAAACAATTTTTTGACACCAAACCCTCTCCTCTCTATCCCCTCTTCATTCACCCCTCCCTCTTATATCTTCTGTCTTCTTCCTTCACCGACCCCCTAAGTCAAATTCTGTATCCGTCATGAATAAATGTTGTTCATAGTTATTTTGAAATAATTAAAATACTTTTTGCAACACCCACCTCGAAAGTAAGGACTTCCATGCATCTAAATGATATGCAAAGTAATTCAGTCCAACATACTATGCGTGAATAATAATGGCACATGCGCACTTTGAAACATGTTTACTTGGCGAATCGACGTAATGGACGCGCATGCGCACTTCAGAGATGCGTAACTTTGCACACATGCAAAATAAAAATATTCTTTAAAAAATATGTGTGTCTCGGGACGCACGGTAGAAGTGGAACTTCGAGAAGATATTGAAGTCGAATGAATTCATGGAATTTACGGAATTCAGGGAATTCACCGAATTAAAGAAAATCACTTAATTCAATTAATAAATGGCATTCAAGGAATTCAAGAAAATTACGAAATTCACGAAACTAATGGAATTCATGCATTTCACGGAATTCATGAAATTTGCGGAATTCATAGATTTCTTGAAATTCACGGATTTCATAGAATTCACTAATTTAATGAGATTCACAGAATTCATTTAATTCGCGGAATTTCGTGCATTAATTAAAAAAAAGGTTAAAATAAAAAAGTGCGAAATAATTTTTTCGGGTGTTTTTTGCAAAAAATAGCGTGTGATACACGTACGCACAGCTCTTCGCACTCTTCTTCGTTTTCGAACTCGCTTCGCTCGTGCGCTAACCTCCGACTCGTGCTTCGAGCCTGCGGATCATGCTGCAAGGTTCACACTCTTCGGCAATCGTCTATTTTGCACACTTTGATCACAAATAGTATCTTTAGGAACGTTGTGCTAAATTGGAAAATAACTATATTTCAGAGTGTGCATTGCGCATGCGTTAATATTAGGTTTCCACGGTTCCCGCGCAGTTGGCTAGAATTAAACCACGAAGGAATAATAAGGAGACCTAACTCCTTTCCCCCACTTGGCAATAGAAACATTACCGTAAGTGATACGCACATTACAGAAGATCTTAGATTTGAGTGCGCAGTTGTCCTCTTCCTATACATGGAAAAGTGTGCGAATGAGAAAGTTTGTCAAATTGACGTAAGTTGAGAGGTTCTGTTTGTTTGTTTTGATGCAAGTGTCAGAAATGTGTTCTAAGCCATGAGGTTAACTATGAAATTAAAAAAAATCTTTTTATAAATTTTAATCCGAAAGGTTAACAAAGGACCCTCTGCTTGTTATTTATGATCGGATTTTTATTTCAATTTCGAAACGAGCGACCTGGACCTTTAAAGTTTAAATATATCTACCTGAGTACCTGTAGAGAATTTCTCAGAGCTTCTCAGAGTCTTGAGAATCTTTAGTCTATTTATCATATTACAAATTTAAAAGGTACTTACCTATACGTTTCCTTCTCAAAATCTGTTCACACATTTTTCGAACAAGTACCGAAAATACTGTTTATATATTTATTTTATGTATCTTTCGTATGATGATCAACAAAAGAACACAACCTCTAACTTACGTCAATATGACAAACTTTCTCACTCGCACACTTTTCCATGTATAGGAAGAGGACAACTGCGCACCTGCGCACTCAAATCTAAGCTCTTCCTGTAAGGTGCGTATCACTTGCGGTAATGTTACTATTGCCAGTTTCAGATGGCTTCCCACTGGCAGTTGGGTCTCCTTATTATTCCTTCGTGAATTAAACTTAGTCTGAACTTTTAGATGAATCACCATCGTTCTCTTGCGTGTTTTGTTTTGAACCACTTAACCATTTTTTTTCTCAAACAGTATTATTTGGCTGGAAGATTAGATCAAGTTTGTCACAAACGAATAATGTATAATGACACATTATATTCAACTCAAAGATTAAAATCCTTTTTTTTTGTGTATAAAATTGCCATTTTTCGAATAAATGTATACAGAATAATGTACGAAACAGATTATTTTATTTAGAATTTTTTCGCTAACGTTTTAGTGAAAAATGACTAATAATAATTAATAGAAGTTTGTACTGAAGTAAAATATTCACCGTCTCTTCACTGCGATTAACGACATATAGACGCAGAAAAAAGAAATGTAATATTTACTTATCAAGAATTGTAAAGGGTTTCTTTTAACCGTAACAGTATTAAGTGCTTTTAATATGGGAGTGAAAATGTCAAAATCACTTAGCATTTCGTAAATGTCACAATGAAATTAAGGTTAATTCAACGGTTATCCTTCGGTAAAATAAACCTTTATTCCCTCGTATTACATACTGTACGACATGTAAAATCCACTGAACCGAGATTAACGTAGTAGTGCAGTGGACATTACCGAGAGATCGGTACATGCTACCGATCCGATTGGTTTACTTAGCTCGCCCCTTAAGTCGCAACGCAACCTATCCGCGCGGAGCACCGGGTGAATTCACGATGCAATCTGTAATGAATGGATTGCATCACATAAAAAACATTCCTTTTTGAGATTTCTGTGACAGTCGTCATATTACTCCATATTCCCACTTTGCAAGGAAGGGGTTTTATAAAAAATAACACAATTTTGGATGGCACAACTTATTCACAGGTCGCGTACACTTAAGAGTTTATTGGAGCAAGACGTGTTTGTGTTCCGTGACTGTTTCAGCTGACTTATATGCATATAAGGCAAATTCAGACCTTTTGTTGTGTGCCGCGATGGCATTGACGCGTATTCAGATGTCGTTCCCGCGGTCGCCGGCTCTCGGTTACAAATGCATTTCGAGATTATTTTACAGATCGCAACTCGTGTAATAGTGCAGTGGTTAAGATAAATGACTTGCGTGCTTAGGTTTTTGCGTTCGACCCCCCCCCCCCATCGCGTGCGAAATTTTAATTGTATTATAAGTGTTGTAACTTACAAATACCGATTAATTATAAGTATATCTGAAAAAATATATAAGAATTAAGCGTGCTCTTCTTTATTAATTATTTTTTAGTAATTCCTTTTCACAATTTATAGTGCTGTATAAAGTCTATACCGTTAACATAAGTTAGATCTCTTTATATTATTCGTTAGACTGACACATGATAATTCATAATTGCAGCATCGAGGAACTGTGCAGAACAGTGACTGGATCGGTAAAATCTATCGCTCCACAGGTCAACACCACTTGAGAATTGGTACAGCGGGAACCATCAATGATAGTCATATTTAGTTGCCTATAATTGTAATGTTTATAATTGTATGGATATGTAGTTTCGATACCCCGTAGCGTTAGAAATTTTATTTGTAATATAATGTTTAAGAATTATATATATGCATTCACTATAAAATGTTTGAATGAAATTTCAATTTTTGAAAATATGAATGATATTCGCATCGTATACAGTCATATGATGATGAACGGATAAAAGTACTGACTGCCAGTACCCTGTAGGAGTCCCGTAGGTACTTTTCTCTTTAATTGAATTGTAAGCGGGCTGACCCCGCTAGAACCCTACTAGAAAATCTAGTATGGTCCCTGTGGCCTGAGCGTTACGTTCCAGATGGGGCCCCAGATAGTTTCACTCACTAAAGTCCGACTAGTGCTATGAAAAACTAGTCAGGGCCCCACTCGAGCCCTTTCGAAATTTCTGCACGGGTCAGAACGGCTTAAAATTAAACATATTTTGTCGAAAGTTTCACCGAAGTTAAGAGACTCATTCTGATCACGTTTACTGCGTCACGCTGAAGTGGAAGAATTTTGGTAAAACATGTAGAATCAACAACAGAAAGCACGAATAAAATATTGTTCCTATTGATAAATATTCTCCGAAATAGATTAGACTATTGTAGATGAATTAGAATTATTTAATACCACTTGGCAAAAAGCACTTAAAGATGAGAGTGCCCATTTCTCTCTAATTTAATGAAGTTAAAGGACGGTAGATAGCGCTGGTGTCGTAATTCTCGCCACATGTCGAATAAAAATGGAGCGACTATAAGACGAAAGATTATCGAGGCAAGGTTAAAAATTGGAAATTATCTTTGATTCGTGTAAAGTGTAACTAGCAAGGTTAGTTTTTTTTGTGGTGAATCTTTCGTCTGGAATCGATGTAAATTGTAAAGTTTATCTTTCGCTTTTTCTGTGATAAAATTTGCAATATTTTATATATTTTTATTAATGACAATCTCAAAAACAATTATTACTGAACCGGATAAACGGTGAATTATATTCATTTTGTATCCCCATACATTATATATGCGCGTGCACGCGCGCGTGTGTGTTTGTGTGTATGCGTGAATACAATATGCATTTTTACTGCTTATCCAGTTCAGAAACAACCATTTTAAACTTTTAAAAGTTAAAAATATATAATAGTTCGTGAATTTTATGATTATCAATGTCACTTTACCATTAATGGGTTAACACATGTGATTTTTCCATTGGGTCTGCACTAAGAAGGTATATATGTGCATACAATATGCATTTTTTTACCGCTTATATGGATCAGACAAAATCATTTTTGAGCTTGAAATAGTTACATATGTTTACGATTTTGTGAGTTTTATGATTTTATGTCTCTTAAATACGAACGCGCGAGCACAGGGCATTTTTCCATTGGGTATATTCTAATCATATATGAATTTGGATACGATATGTCTTTTTTACGGCTTATCCTAGTTAGAAATAACCATTTTGAGCCTTCGGCGATGATAAATGTATTATTATTCCATATTTTAACATATAAGGACCTTCCCTAGTGTAAAAATATTCTGGCGTTGGCCAGTCCCAGACTAGACCCTCTAGACTCTAATCAGGGTAGGTCAACTCCCATAGGAAAAAACGGACCCGTCACGACCTAGGGCGCGCGGGCCAAGAGGCTGTGAGGGGTACAGAAATCAGTTGAAAGAACGGGAAACAAAGGTTTACAAATTGATTTATAGCTTTGACGATGATTCATTATAATAAAAAGGAGGTGTTTCTGATGCCAGACGTGTGCAAAACTACGAATCTTGCCGACGTTTCGTGAACATTGCAGTTCACTTATACAGGGCTTAGCTGCACTTACTTCTCAGACTCACTGCTATGGGTTAAACCTGGAGAACTGAACTGCAATGTTCACGAAACGTTGCAAGATATGTAGTTTTTAACGCGATTTAAACCGGAAACATCTCCTTTGTATTGTAAAGCTTTACTAAGCCACCCAATTATATTTAAGCCAGCCGTATTTATTAAAATAATAAAATACCATTTCTGATACTGGCGCACACAAGAGCAGCATATGCATGTACACGTGCACTAACACACGGATGCTTCTTAGTTTCTCTGCCTGATAGAGATGGCGCTGAAACACGGGTCCGTTTTTTACCACGTAGTTGGCCGACCCTGACTCTAATCTGACCTGTAACACTCTTGCAAAGTTTTTAGCTAGGCACTCTAGCCAGTCGCTATTCAGCCGCTGATCCCAGATGGAAGTACACCACTGGTGCAGTACTTGTTCAGTACAGATTGCCGGAGTCCCAGATCTGGTTTGTAACGCTTTCGCAGTTCTGGCTTGCGGTACTGGCACGGTACTGCTCTTTTTCCACATTAATTTTTTTTATTATTATATGACATCATATATATGTCAAATAAATTAACTGTTAACGGAAATATAAATAAAATCAGTTTTAAATAAATATTGTAAACCGATTAAAATTTTGTTGGTTTCGTAACATTAGCACCAAAATTTTCTTACAAACATTTTTTAAATAAATTTGTTTGTAAACAATTTTTTTTGTAAGCAATTTTTATTTTCAAAAGTTTTTAACATTCCCGTGTAGGAATCCAATCAAGGATCCGGTTAAGAAATGTTACTTCAGGCCAAAAATTGGTAACTTGTTTTGTCTTTTAAGGCTCATCGTAAAGGTTACGGTGAACTTTAAAAGTCAAATCAAGTGAACCAATTCTGGCAAGAAAATTGGAGTAGAATTTTATTCCCTGATGATGGAATCTCATAGCAATTTGGAAGCCACATGCGAACTTCGAAGAGACGAGGCGACGTGAGTGTAAGGACCATCCTCGTTTCAGGTGCGAAACTGATAATTATTGGGTGTCTATGCAGACGGCAGACACAGCAGGCGCTATATATGGTGGTAAATTTGAAATTGTACAGGCTAAACATTGTCTGAAAATAGAGAAGCTTATAAAAATTGTATCATTTCTGTTGTTGCACATATCAAAATCGATAACAGTTTAATTTAAAATATTAAATTATTCGACAAAATGTAATGTTTTTTTTTTAAGAATTTAAAAAAGCTCATTTTTGTTTCACTTCACTAATAAATCTTTCAATTATAATTATCAAATAATAATTCATCTGGCATCCATACTTACGTCTTTGATAATATCACGGCACTTAAAAAATGTGTAATTTCTACAAAAACATGAATCTGATCAGTGCCCAGCCTGCTCCCGACTATGGGATATAACCAGGGTTGGCCCAGCCTGTAACGGGCCGGTCCCGAAATACGTGATTCAAGAAAAATGTAGCTCGACCGGCTGCCGCCCGGTTCCTGTCCATGAAATCCAGCCAGGGGTAGCCCGACCGGGGTCCAACCAGAAACCTTGTTGTATTAGGGCCAACCGGGCAAATTTCTACACGGGTTGTTTCCAAAGTAACTTTTAAGAAAAACTGATTTTCAATCATATTAATTTCTTATGTTGGTTGCTTTTAGACATCCTGACAGTTTTTCGAGAATGCGGTGGAAACAATTTGTTTCATTTATACTTAGAAACTTTTATACACGCAGAAAAAAGAACCTTATATTTGACTGAAAACCAAGGTAAATCTACTGATTTTCCAAGTAGGTATAGGGACAAACACGACAGTTCAGCCAAAGTCACAATTATTATAGGCAACTAAATATGACTATCATTGATGGTTACCAGTACCAATTCTCAAGTGGCGCTGACCTGCGGAAGAGTAGATTTTACCGACTCAGCCGCTATTCTGCACAATTCTCTATGCTGAAATTAATAACTATCATGTCACTTTAACGAATAATATAAAGTGCATCTGTTTTTTTGCGAATTTCGATTTTCGCAATGGATTTAATTTTGCAACAACGTGTGTTTTGTCGCACAATGCCATCATTACCCTAGAGTTTCTCACCAAAAACTCAACTAATACAATTCTGCAGCCATCAAATTCGCCAGATTTAGCTCCCTGTGACTTTTTTTTGTTCGATCGACTGAAAAAACCACTACGCGGAACGCGTTTCAGCAGCCGATCGGAGATAATACAAAAATCGAAAACGGCCTGATGGGCATACCGAAAATTGAGTATCAAAAATGTTTTGAGAGCTGGATCAAGCGCTGGCATAAGTGCGTGGCAGTCGATGGGAATTACTTTGAAGGGGACCACATCAATATTCAAGAATAAACTTATATTTTTAATTTAAAAAATAAATTCCGGGAGCTTTTTGATCAAGGTAGTATACTATAGTTTAGACAGGACTATAAGTTGCGAAAAAATATTGCTAAGAAATTATTAATAAATGAGCGCATGGTTAATTTTTATATACATTTTCGGACATACTTGTAATTAATCGGTTTTTGCAAGTTACAACGCTTATTATACAATTAAAATTTCGCACGCAATGGGAGGGATTCGAATGCATAAACCTAAATACGTAAATCAATTGTCTTAACCACTACACTATTATACGAGTGGCTATCTGAAAAATAATTTCGAAATGCATTTAAAAACTGAGAGGTGGCGACCTCGGGGACGACTTCTGAATACAAACACGGCTTCCTCCAATAAACTGTCAAGTGTACGCGATCTATGAAGAAGTTGTGCTATCCAAAATTTTTTTTTTTTTACAAAACCCCTTCCTTCCTAAGTGGGAATATGATGCAATATGACGACTGTCAGAAATTTCAAAAAGAAATTGTTTTTACGCAATGCAATCCATCCATTGCATATTGCGCCGTGAATTCACCCGGTGGTCCGCGCGGATAGGTTGTGTTGTTACGACTTTAGGGGCGAGCTAACCAAACCAATCAGATCGGTAACATGTACCGATCCTTCGGTAATGTCCACTGCACCACTGTTGTAATCTTGTTCAATGGATTTTTCATATCTTACAGCATGTAATACTAGGGAATAGAGGTTTATTTTACTAAAGGATAACTGTTCAATTAACCTTAATTTCATTGTGTCATTTACGAAATGCTAAGTGATTTTGACATTTTCACTTTCTTATTAAAAGCAGTTAATACTGTTACTGTTATAAGAAACCCTCTACATTTCTTGACAAGTAACAATTACATTTCTTTTTTCTGCGTGTGGTATGGATCCAGACAAGACTAGACTGCCAAGAAAATAATGAAACAAAATGATTTTGTAAAGTGTTAGTTTTTTATCATTTTTGTTATCCTGGCAATTTTTCGAAAACTTAAAAAAAACTTTGGCTGATTGAAACTTAGAAATTTTAATGTTATGCATTGCTGACTAATCCCAGACCTGGGCCAGACTATACTGGCAAGACAATAAGAAAAAAAGATTGTTAATAGTGCTAATTTTTAATTTTTTATGATTTTGGACAGCCTGTCAGTTATTCGAAAATCTTAAAAAAAAATTTTATCTGATTGACACTTCGAAATTTTTATGTGATGTATTTCTTACCAGGCCCAGATCTGAGCCAGACTAGACTGTCAAGACAATAAGAAAAAAATTGATGTTTAAAAGTGTTGAATTTTTATTTTGTATAATTTTGGACACCCTGGCAGTTTTTCGGGAATGGTGAAAAAAATTTGGCTAATTGATACTTACAATTTTTATGGTATGGATTACGGACCAGTCCCTGATCTGGGCCAGACTAGACCGTCATGACTAGGCGGTCTAGACATCGCCATATCTGAGTCAGATCTGACATCAGAGAGCCAGAAGATTTTTCCACTAAGGTTGTGCGAACTGAAGACATTTTTTTTAAACTGTTAAAAGTGTTTAAAATTTTAATATACATTTCATTTACATTTTTATATTAAATTTAAAAACTCGGTCTATGAAATATTTATTAAGAATTTGTATATTGATCAACCCAAAGTTTAATTAAGCGAATATTTAACACACTTAACCTAAAAGCAGCGGTACTTACGTTATAATTCTGACATTTACATTGTGAATTTTGACGAAAATTCCACCTGTACGTTGTACTTTAATTATAAATTTGAATTTAGTCGATGAGATTTAGGTTATTACTTTAGTTTTAAATATTTGATTAGATTTGGGTGCATCAAAGAACTTTCAGCTTTCACGCATTATGTTTTACTATACATGTATATTAATTCTACACGCTCAGAAAAAAAGTTAGGTTGATTTAACAAATCAGTTTGTTCAACCTAGTTAGTTTGTTGAGACAAACAAATTTGATCAACCCAACTTCAAATTTGTTCATTAAAAAAAAAAAACGAATTCATTTAGTCGATTCAAAGTGATTATTTATTTGACCGTTTCTAGTTGAGTAAACCAAATGAATTTGTTGAGCGGAATAAATTATATATTAGGATATTATTTGGTTACAGTAACCAAAAAATTTGGTTCATTTATCCAAACGCTTTTTTTAATTGCACTAAACATACCGATGCAGATTACGTCAGCCCACGCCGGTAGCCAGTTCCAGTCGCAATTTCTGATCGCGTCTTGCAAGTGGTGTGTGTGCCTATATTTCGAAGAAAATAAGAAAAGTGAATGAGTGGAACATTTCTGTAAGTTCACTATTGAAAATTTGAGATCTCCAGCTATATGCGGAAAATTTGAACGCAAGAGCGTTGAATATGTTCACTTTCATCAAATAGGTTGAAGGATTAAATAACTTGAGCCACGATGTGGAAAATCTCAACTTTTTTATTAAAGATAAGTAAAAAATTCTCTACGAGAAAAAAACTTTTTGTTTCAAACAATTGAAAAATTTCATTGGATCGACAAAAATATTTGGTTGAATCCAGAAAAATCTTTGGTCGGATCAACCAAAATATTGAGTATAATTAACCAAACTTTATTAACCAAATCATTTGGTTCGATCAAACAAACATTTGATTTACCATGTAGCAATGCATTTATTTGGTTGATTCAAACAAATTTTGGTTGCATCAACCAAACTTTTTTCTGAGTGCAAGATGATGGTATATTAAATTTATTACACGCATATGCATATATTGCTTCCATTAAATTTGTAGTAAAATCGCTATAGAAATTTCTAGTTGTGTAGGACTTATAATTTTTGCGCTTTTTTAATAAAAATATGGACCAATAATCAACAGCATTAATTAATTTTAAAATAGCATCTTCACTTATATATTTTTGCATTAACTCACATTGAAATTCTCAACCATAATCGTCTGACTAATAATGCCCAAGCATTTAGTTCAATTATTTCATTAAGGGTATAAAATTAATTATAAATTAGAAACATCTGCGAAAATAATTTCCATATAATCATCGCTGTGTTCAGATTTCCAACATTTTGACTTCTGTTATGTAATATATTTGGTGTAAAGATTTTAAAGTTGCATTCATTAACAATACTACATAAAATAAATAAATTTATGAAGATGCATACATGAAGTATATAAAATTAATACATACAGATATACGACCTTAGTGTAATGAACAATCAAGTTTTCATTTCATACACATTTGTTTCAACAAATTCTTTCAACGAACAATACTTTTTTCATTTTATACAAATTTCTTAAAACATAACTGAAGAAACTTTATAACGATGAAATACAGTTTACATTCAATGGGAACATTACTTCAGGAATTGTGTAGTTAATGAATGTAATAGAAATATCCTTGCAATTGAAGCATTAGATGAACCATTTCCAAACTTATGATGTAGGCTTGTTGATCAGCGCTAAAAGTTAGTCTAAAATAATAAAAAAACGTCTCGATATGTTGCTTCATTAACACGTCCGTAAATTAACCTCAATTACAAATATTGGAGTTGAAGTTATTGTGGAGCAATTTACTATTTTGTTTATTAATTTACAACTGATAACTCACTATTTACTGGAACCGCGATTTTGTAAGCTGAAAATCAACGAAGTTCTATTTGCGTGTAAAAAAACGCATTTTCCTACAGCCCTTTCGACCAAGTTCATTGCGAACAAAAATCCCAGTAGTGTTTTGGATACCATACAATTGTTTGGGATTAAAATTCTACACTTTCATTGCTTTGCAACATTTTTCATCAATAGTACCAGCACCTGAAAAAACAGAGAATCCCCGAAAAATAAACAGATTGCGTGCCCAAGGATTTAATGTTTTGAGCTGAAATTTTGCACAAGCTTTCAACCTATAATAATACGTACTTACACAGATTTTGAAGGATTTGCATGTATTATTACCAAAATTGGTAAGTGAATAATGCGCAGTTCCTTTAACGTCGAATTTGCTGTAGAAAACATACGAGCCTCACAGAAATAACTGGGGATTCACTAAAGTTGGGGCTCAAATAAAATTTGGTATCATTTAGAACTTGAACTCCAATAAATACCTGTAGAGAGCCATAAGGGTTCATTTAGAGCGCTCTTGAAAAGAATATGCGGACGCATTTAAAAATCAATATTTCGCAAAGTATGGGTTGGTAAATTAGAGATCGATTTACAATTCTCGACCGATGACTTGAGGCGAAAAGTTTCTTGCATATGGATATGCCTTTATGTTGACAACTTTGCTACATAACCTGCAAATGATATTTATCAAGTCATTATATCTATTTTAATTGAGGTAATATTTTGTAATTTATTTATCTTCCTTATGTTATGTCCATCAGAGTTCAATTAAATGTGTGCTTTAAGGTAAAAATTATGGTATCAATTAAACAAAATGTCGAAGTGGACAAAGCGAAAAATTAGTTCTTATAAGTAGGCTTAATTATAATTGGGTTCCTTCAGAACACCAACTAAGGTATCGTTTAGAGCTTATTTATCGTTTTGGGTTCTTTTATAGCAAGTGAGGTTCATTTTTGTTTCAGCCTCTTTTAGAACCAAAAAAGGGTTTTAACGGAAAGCTCCAGTTTTTTCTGTGCTTTATCTCAGACATCAACACTGCATGAATATCCATATCGCTTCCATTTTAAAATTGTGTCCCCAAAACACTCTTTTTGATCCTTTAATAGTTTACTGATTAGCCTATTATTCAAACTAAACGCTATCAGAATGAAGAACTATATGGGCGGTTCTCACGAAAGGTACGTGTATACCTCCGCGCGTCCTCGTAATTTTCGTTAATTGTAACTTAGCCTGACGCGGCGGTTCTCACTCATGATAGTTGCACCTGTGCATTCTGAAGTATAAAAGCGTCCTCAAGGCGATAACAATATTTTCGACCAGTTATAATTTTTATATTTAAGTACATCGCTCAAAATGCGTAATTTCCGAAGCCTTTTTCGAGTGTCTCCAACCTGATTTTTTAAACTTTGGGGCATATCTAAGTAAATGATACTCATTTCTTTGATATCGTAGCTATGATATGTTGAGATATAGATTAAATACTAACAAAAAATTATTGTACTAAATTTCCAACCTGTGAATTTCATACTTTAAAATAGTACTTTAAATTACTTTAAAATATACTACAAATTGTACTTTATCTTCTATCTTTTGTTTAATATATATATATATATATATATAAATGAATGTTTCTATGTATGTCCTTTATAGAATCGTAAACTATGCATTTGATCATGTGATGATCTTTAGCAAAGTTGTTGTGCATGAGCCCACGAAGGTTTCTGAGTTAGTACGACCACAGGGCGCAGCTATTAACACATAAATTAAAAGGTCTGTAGATCTAAACTTCAAGATACTACTCACAATTATTCATTAATAATGAATTATCACGTTATAAATAAACAATTTAATAAAAAGAATCCGCCCGCTTCGCGGGTACATTTTCATGGCGCGCTGCGCGCGCGGCTCGCAAGTTTGAACGCGCCTAGGACGCGCGAGCGTTGGTTCTCGCGCTTCGCGCGAGATAATATATTTATCTCGCGCTAGGTTTTTGTATTAACCTCCACATTTGTGCACTGCTGTGGTTGTTTAATCCGTTTCCCCTTTTTAAGT
>NC_046663.1:114328918-114351782 GCF_010883055.1 Belonocnema kinseyi
AACTTATATAAAATATTGTAATTCAAACCCCTCATAAACTACAATCATAAAGTGAAGCTGAACATTTTTTTTTTAATTTGACATCAAAGAAGGTTCTCAAAGCACCTATGGCCTTGACGATTACATTCTCGTTGCGATAATCGCGATTCGGGCTCAAAAGTTCAGTTATACAGGCTCTATTTTTTTAAATTGTGGGTTAATCGAAAAATTCTGCTAAAATAGTTTTGAAATATATTTGGTATCTAGTGAAAATTTGGAATGAAATTTTTGGATCTGTGAAAAAAATAATTTTTTCTATTTTTTGAAAGTTTTCAAATTTTTGAAAAGTATATAACTTTTCTAATTTTCATCAAAATTGAAAATTGTATTTAGATAATTTGCAAGTCTTTTACCCATCTATAGGAAAATGTGACAAAAATTTATAAAATTGAAGAAACAAAATTTCAAAATTTTGAAAATGCTCTTAATTTTTTAATTTTGGTTGGAAATGTCTGAATAACGAACTTTACCTTCATTTTGGGGACCTTCAGAAGTGTATGCAATGCGAAATCGATTGGACAAATCCTTCAAAAGTTAGCGTGGCTACTACATTCAGGTAACCATACATACAGACAGGCAGACACCGACAAAATTCAATGATTTGCGGATTCTGTGCGTGCCGAAACGTAAAGATCCGTTAAAAACCAGAGATCGAAATTTAGGACGATTACATTACACTCTCATGAATAAGAATGTTAAAAAGAGTGCGAGTAAAAATTCGGAGTAGTCTCCGAAGCCTCACTTCTCACTCGCCTTGACAACTTGTACATTGTGCTACCATTGTAAAACTAAGCTATTACATAAAATTCAATCATATCATGGAGATTTTGCTTGATTTCCCTTCTAATCTCTGATAATTATCGATTTTATATCTTTTGCAGCCGCTGAAGCGAGTATAGTCTCCGAAGCCTTTTATGTCCTTATTTCTGTTGTAGAATGGCTATACGAATAACGCAACAGTTAAATTGAAAGATGCAAAATAAACATGTGAAAAAAGTCTACTAATTTAATTTTTTATAATAAGCCAAAAAATAGGCTTTGGGTTTAAGACAAAGAATGAGCTTAGATACAGCTTTAAACCGCCCTAAATTAAGGTGTAACAAAAACAAGCCGTAACAAAAACCATACTTTTTTATTTTTCCTTGAGAAAAGTTCAGTAAATTTGTCAAAAAATCTTCCTTAATTCGTAATTTTATTAAAAATTCTGGAAATTCTGCATACTATGTATTGACAGTGCCTCGGGCAGTGCATTTCCGAAAAGATTGAAGCGGTAGAGCACCCACTGGTTACCGACAAAGTGCGCATATCAGTAGTTCATAAATACCGCAAATTGATTTTTGAGTATATCTCCTAAAGGATGTATCTTCTCACTAAGGTACTCGCCTATGATTTGCAGAAAATTTGATTACCTTCAAAATGAGCCCTATAATTAAAAAATATATATTTATTTGTTACCGAGATAGAACGCATAATATTAGTGAAGTCAATCAGTAAAAGAAATCGTGTTTCCAAGATATCTCAACAGGAATGTATTTTATTCATGATATGATTGTCGGTGTTGGTAGAGGACTCAATTACCTTCTAGCCACCAACATAGAGCATCTTAACGTGGACCCCTTCTGATCATTTTTCATGAAAATTGTTGAAAATTTTTTAATTTCTCATGCCTTAAGGTGCTAAAAATAGTCGAATCAAAATTTGAAAAAATTCTATTCGCATGTAAATCATAGACTCAGGTAAGTGGATTATTTCTGTTCAAGGCATACAGCATAAAAATATTATCTACCTCGTGTTAATATTTCTTGTATTGTGCGCGTTCACAGAAAAAAGTCGTTTAAAATAATATTATTCTTCAAGAGTTAAAATACAATGTTTGAAAAAAATATGCTGCTACTCTATAATTTACATGCTAATAGGATTTTTCAGATTTTTATTCGATTTTTTTACACCTTAAGACATGAGAAATTGTCGAAAAACTGAGTTCACTTCTGCAGGATTTTCAAAAACTTTCGTGAAAAATTATTAAAAAGGGGCCACGTTGAGATGCTGGTTATTCCACATTTTTTAATGTTCAAGGGCTTATTTTAAAGGTGATTGAGTCTTACTGAGACCGATAATCATATTATGGATAAAATACATTTCTAAGGAGGTATTTCGGAAAAGCGATCTAATTCAAAGGTACAGGAGTCTCAACTGCATTTCACGCAGAAAGAACAGACGTGTAATTTTTGTTGCAGTTAATTTATCAACTGCGTGAATTTGGCTTTTTTCGTATCGAAACAAAAGAAGTTAAAATCAGTTAAGTGACGGTAATTTTTGTTTCAGGTGGAGAGTACTCTGAAATCGGGGTAAAGATTACATTTAGTTCTTTCTGTACTCCCTTAAGGTAGATCTCTAATAATTTTAAGGGTAGTTTTATTAACCGCCGCTATTTCTGGCGTGGACCATGATTCTATGAATCGCTATGAATGCCTAGCGCGACAAGAACGCCGCTGCTGCGGATTTCGTGCTAGTTATGATGAATTCGATTGAGTAATCGGCCCGCGAGAAGGTAGCTAACGTTAGCGCGTGTGTGACGCCACGGGATACGGTCTGTGGTTTTTAATACGCGTCCTACTTTTCGCTATCTCGGCTGCAAGCGAACGTTCGCGGTTCTGTATTCTCCTCTCTCTCCCGCAAGCTGAGTGAAGAAGAAGCGTGACGTGGACGACGTGGTTGGCGCGTGTCTGGCGCCCCTCGCGCCACAAATCACCCCCCACCCCTATATTACGCCACCCTCTCCATTTTGCCATCCCTCTCTCTCTCTCCCCCTTTTCTCCTCTCCCTTTTCCCCACGCCGACCCCACCTTTTCCACGGTTCGCACCGTTGTCATGTCACCCCACTCGACGCCCTCACAACGAGTTGAGATAACGCAACGCGCCGCGTCGCCAGAGTTGCACGGCCAACAGAAGGACTGAAATCGAAAGTGGTTGTCCCACTGGCCCACTGACCTGATTACCCACTGACAATGACACCAATCCCTCCCTCACCTCCCCCTCTTTGTCGATCTACGCTACGCCCGCGAGTCTCACTTAGCCTTCTACCGCCTCCCCTCGCGACTGCTTTCCTGCTAACTACTATTCCTCTAGGAAGAGTATGACGACGCGAGATTATTTGTAAACATCCCGGATCTGTATTTTGTACTTTGAGTTCGTCACATTCCGAATAAGAAGCTTGCTCTTAGTTAGCAGTCAAAGAAAAACTAAGTTTCGAAGTCGTTTTTACCTTACAATGAGAAGAATCGTTCACTCTTCAAATTCGAATATGTGAAAATTCATTGAGAATGTGTTAAATTTCACTTTCAGAGATTTCCTACTGATCGAGGTAGCCAAAAATATGTTAACTAAAGTTGGATAAGCACAACTGCAAAAAATTCTTTCATTCAAAATAAAAATAAATTAACAATTAAGAAAAATAAAGCTATTTCTATATTTTGCAATGCTTTTAATGATTCCCAGGCTGGTTTATTAATTTATGATATTTTTTTCATTTACATCTGCTTTAGTAAGCATTCTTATTAACCATTAGTAGAAAATGATCTGTTTTAAAGTAAAATTGTTACACTCTAAATTTGAATCAGTGACATTGCGTTGGGAGTCTTTCATCTTGCTTACCGATTTGATTCAAATTTGGAGACTACTAATTCATTTTAGTGAATAAGTTTACATAACTAATCATTTTTATAAATACTTAAAGAATTTTGTGAGCAACTTGAAAACTTTCTGGTAATAAGTGGTTGTATTTTTTTGTTTATGCAATAGTATTCTTCAACTTTTCACTGCAGTTTTATTCAAATATGGCTAATAATTATATGAAATTTTCACTAAAGCAATTAGTGTCTCAGTTTTCACTGATTCAGGTTTAGAGAGACCGATATTAGTCACTCAATTTTCATGAATTTTACATTCTCTTATCCCAGTTTTATGCTTTGGAAAATAAGGTCTTAAATTTCTTGCAGTGACTTAAACTAGAAATTCAACGTAAAATTTGTCACTTTCTTCTCTTTTACCAAAAACAATTATTATCAATAGTCGATTTCGGTGTCATCTTTGTCTTGATGCATTTATATTGTAAGGCGCTGTCGTTAAAGGGCCGGATATCTCTTTAATCTTTTCATTGCTTGAATGTGAGAACCGGTAAAGGAACGCTAAATCGGCTTCGTCCGGGTCGTTATGTACATTATATCCATATTAGACCCTCAATAGGAAATACGAAGAGATATGAACTACATTTAAATATGTTTAAGTATTTTTAATTACAATGATCAAGACAGCGAAGTTTCGCGATCCAAAAATAGACCGTATATAGTAAAGGAAGTCAAGGATAAATATGATTCGAGATTGAGTTTTGGTCGTAGGATGAATTGAAATGATGTGTTTATGATGAACGGGATGATGAATTAGTTAAAAATTTTATCTCCGGTGGGATATTTGAATTTCAGTTATATGTTTTATTTGAATTTTATTCTGGATCTAAAAGTATGTTAATTTTTAATGTCAATATATTTGTAATAAGTACTAAATCGTCATTTTCCATTTAAAAAATTTAGCTTTTCTGTAAAGCTTACTGAATTTTATATACAGAATTTTCAGTAGTTTTACAAATTTCCTGACACTTTTTGTCATATTTACAGAACATATCCGCAAATTTATAAAATGACTGGAAATTCTGTGAAATCTGTCAAAAATTTAGTATTCCTTGCAGAAAAGCTACACTGTTCCTATTTTAACTGAAAATCCTATAATTTGGGAGCATTTTTCTCTGTGTGTTATATTGAAACTCTGTAAAAACTAATCTTTAAATTTATTACGTCGTAGTGATTTTTTTCATTTCACAAAATTTTTTGTGTATTTAACCACAATTGGCCTAAATTTGAAACACCTATGTCTGAATTTCCAAATTGACTCTTAAATTAAGACTATTTTTTTTTAATCTAGACACATTCCCAAACATTTGTAGCACAAAATGTTCATTTTCACCATACAGCAACAAATTTCCAAAGCAAAAAGTGCATAGTTAATGCAGGCCAGCAGTACACAATAGAACAATCAAAGTGAAGTATATACATTAATCCGAATCACAGTTTATCAAATTCATCAAAAGTGGTCTAGACATAAGTACTAATTGCACTTTAGTCACTTGGAATTTAATGAGACAATGTCTTTGATCATTTAAATCTGATAATCCGATCCTTTATCAATTTCCTCAAGTAAATATCAATCAATGTCGGGTAAAGATATACGAAAATGTATAAAGTTCATATTCTTGACATTATTTTTATTAAACATAATAAGTTAAACGTTTTAAGCAGGCGATAATAATGTTCAGTTTAGGAGCTTCGTTTGAAAATCATTTGCAAGATTATATGTGCGGAATGCGTGCGCAAACGTATGGAGACCTTCGTTATGCGATTTTGATTTTTTTCTGGACAGAGGCCGACTACAATAATTATGTTCCGCTCAAGGCTCTGTCTCTCTGCGAAAAGAAAGCCACGGAGCAAGACTCGGTTTTATAAATATTACTGCTATTTTATAATCAGTTCTTTTAGCTATTCGACTTTGACTTTATGTGCGCCCACAATGATTTAATAAAACAAATATTCCTGCAAACTTCATCGCAGCAAAAAATGTCTAAAGATACGACTGGCTTAATTTTAGTTCGGGCTTATTATTAGTTACATAGGCATTATTTAAAACACCATGCTTGATTTATCTTCGAAAAATTAAATTGCTGTTTTAAAATAATTTGTGGACCGTCTTAATTTAATTAAAAATATATATATATATATATATATATATAAGGATAATATAAATCCTGTGCAGGCTAGTCTTAAGGACCCCATTTTAGTCTAGAGTTCTTCTGTATCACAATAAAAGCGAATACTTAAAATGTTTATACCTTTTTTACCATCAGCTTAGAAGTGAGCTTAAATTAAGAAAAAATTTATCTGAATTTAAGTAAAGTTTATCTGAATTTATGAAAACGAACAATTACATTTTGAATTTCAGACATTGACATCTCAAATTTAAAAATAATTTCCTTAACCTTTTCTGTGTATTACTCATCGATTATTGTGATGCGATCCAAATGGTGCAATCCTCGATTACGATGGTAGCCACAAAAACGGTTTGACAATTTCGTGGCAAGAATGTCATAATAGTATAATTGCTTTTTATCGCTTCTGCTATACGTTTTAAAAACTCTCTCTACTTACGACCTTGCTTTGTCAAGGTGTAGGAAAATATCGCTTTCAATATATGCGCAAGATCATTAGATCTGCAATTAACAATATTGAAAACCTCATGGAGAGAAATACAATTCGGAATAGTTAATATCCTGGACTTGCATGAGCCTCAGAAATAAAACATATAATTCTAAAACCCTATATTATATAGGTACCTACAAATATACACATTGCATTCCAAAAAACTTAATTTATCCTCGATTATATAATAATTCTATTCTAACTCTAATACTATATAAAGAGTGGCTATCAGTGGGTCGGGTAATTATGAAAGCCTTAAATACGTAGCTTATATTTTATGTAATTCACGACGTTAAATAACATCGCTAACTGCATATAATGCAAATGCGCGACTCAAAAAATATTTTATAGTTGATATACGAATTTAACTGTTTTGTGAGACAATAAATAAAATTGTTCTAACTTCTAAGGCCGTGACTACCTGCGCTAAAATTTTAGTACGAAAAGTCGGGATTTTTCGGTACCAATAGCGGTTGCGGAAATATTCGGAAAACCGGAAAATAGCCGGAAATTGTTGTCGAATAACTGATTGGTTGCAACATTACGTGAATATGACTTTTAGTGCCTGTTTTGAGTTTGTTTATCTATAAATAAAGATTACCAATTATTTGCACCATCAGTTTCACCTTTTTGTTTAAAAATTCAATTTTTTTTATTAAATATGGAGCACCAATTTGACCTCTTTCGTTAAAAGTTCAATTGTTTGCTTAAAAGTGAATTTTCCTACTGAAAATTAAATTATTCCATAATTCGTTGAGAGTGGACGCTTGTTAGTAGAAAATTCATTTATTTGGTTAAAAATTCATCTTTTTGGAAGAAAATCAATTTTCTTTTTTAAAGTTGATGTTTTTAGTAGAAAGTTGAATCACTTGGTAGAAAGTGATTTGTTTAGTTGAAAATTAATATTTTCGAATTCAAAATTCAACTGTTAGGTTCGAAATTCAACTATTTTCATGAAAAATCGTATTTTTTGGACTAATTCATCGCTTCTTAATTTAAAATAAAAAATCTTTTTTAGCTGAAATGAATGAAGGTTCCTCATTTTTGTTAAAAATTCATCTCTGGATTAAAATATTATTTCGATAAAATTTTTTTATTTTTTTGTGAGAAAATTATTGTCGTTGAGATAATATTAATCTATCTGGTAACAAATTTAACTATTTGGTTCAAACTTAACTTTTTTGTTGAAAATTCACAGTTTCTGGTTAAAAAAATAGACTATTTTGTAGAAAATTCGTCTTTTCTGGTAACAATTTAATTTTTTATTGTTTAAAATACAACTCGTTGAAAAATAATCTTTTGGGGTTGAGGCCCTTAGCAATATTTTATGTAATTCACACTATAGAAAGACTATTCTTTTTTCTTTTAATGCTTTAATTAAACAATCTCGAGGTACGTTTCTTAACCTCTCTCGATTTCGGAATAGATCATTTCTTCTGGTAGAAAAATTAGCGACGAAAGCACAGTCATTCTAGCATAATTGAAAAATAGCACGTATTAACTTCTGAATAAAGCTATTTTAACGATCATGTTTTCTAATCTGAACATTTATTCCTTTCCATATTTTGATAAAATTCCTTTCAGTCTTGAAATATCGTGCCAAATATGATGGTCACAGCTTTAACAAATTTTTCTGCATATTCCAAGAAATTCAAATGACCTACTCTTGCATAGTTTCCTCTACATATTTTCGCAGTCGCCTATTTCTATTCATATGCTAAAGTCAAGGTGAATTTGTTTATTACATGGTAAAAAAAATTGAGCTGTGACAGGGATATTATTCCTTATTATAGCTAAACATTTAGTTTAAAACGAACGAAGGAATTTAGAAAGATCCCTGGATCAACGAAAATGAATATCCTTGACCATTTTCCATATACCAGGGATATCGTATAATCAAACCCCTAATAAGTATAGCTATAATAGGGATATTAAGAATAGGTGTCTGAAGCAATTATCGGAAGAGCGTCGGTGCATTATGGGAGCAGCGAAATAAAATGGCGACGGTCTAATCGGGAACAGTGACAGTTGAGATTTACTTTAGACAATTAAACGCTTTTTACCACTTAAAATGTGCGCGAATGTTAATATTAAATGGAGTTTATGATACAGTAATAATAATTTACATTTGTTTCAATTGTAGGCGATAACTATATTAAAATATCAAGAAACGCGATAAAAACAACAAACTTGACCTCCAAATGCATTACACGGATTTCAGGGAAATTCATTTTCGCGATGCCAGACGAAAGATCGGCTACTGTAAGTTAATATATTTCTATAACAACCAATTTTTTTTCTAATCTGAAGATAATACAATTATACATAATCTGTCGAAAATAGTAAACTTCCGAACTTAGCTTTGAGTTTAATATATTCTCGATTCACTCGTTCGCCTCACGAATTTTTTTTCCGTGTACATAATCTCAAAAAAAGTGTTTCCATTTTTTATATTTCCTAATAGATTAGATGGCCCGAGTTAGGGCGTAGTGTGTTCGCATAAATGTTACCCATACCGAAAGTGATGGACATTTTCCCATAATTCAAAAATCATGGAAACTTATATATTTTATAAGTTTGCATCTACAGATACTAATATGATACTATTTCAATGTGCACCGTCCGATATTTTTTCGCTTCTGATTTAAGTAGTCCGTTACTACTTGATTTGCCTTTAGTCTGATTTCTCACGACCCAGTTATGTGTATACAGATTTGAAACTTGTGGATTTTTTTTTTGTGATAACTAATAGTTCTATCAAAAAATCAAGGCATATTTGGATTTCTGTCAGTAATATATGCAGGCACTTTTTTAATTAGGAAATTATTTTTCAGAAAATATCAACAAATATGAATAAAAATAGTACTACAGTAGACTCTATGACACTGTTCGTTTTCGGCGATGTAGAGTGTAGGGAAAGCGAACACGAAGTGTGAGAATACCCTCTCTCCTGTTACACGCAAGAGCCACGTGACGCGCGCGCGAATTCAAACCCTCTCAAGCACCGTACAGCTTTGTCAAGTGTGCTCAGTTAATGGAAACCTTTCCTTCAGTGGCGCCGAAACGAAAATATTTTTGGGGGCAATTCATTTAATTATAAATTTTGAAATTTCAATTTAATTGGGTCTTGAAGAAGTTAATTGTTAATATCAGAACGCAAATTTTTGAAATTTCAAGAATAATTACCCATGCAAAGTTTGAAATTTTTGAAGTACTTTTTCTCCTTCTTGAATTGCTTTAAGGATACTTGATTTTGTTCCAGCAGTGAGCCATTCACTTTTTTTACGTACTTTTATTGGCGGCTTCATTGAATTTCTATTTTTAAAAATGTCACAATATAGGTTAAGGTATTTGGTAAACAGTTTGACAAAACCAAAAGTATACTGCCTTGTTCGGAGTATTTTAATATTTAAACTTACCTCTACACGATGAATTTATAATTTTCAAAAATTTCAGTGAGCGACAATGTTAAAAATTCCACTGTGAAACACAAAAGAGCACACGAGCCTATATAAAATCGCCCTAACATGAACGTAAAGTTCTGCTCGAGAATTGTCGAGAATCGAGTCGCATTTGGCGCAGCCGGCCGCGCATGTTTGTGGGTGAAATGAAGCAAGGAGTGGGGGCGAGCGAACGAAGGAGAAATCGGAAAACGAGAAGTGTCTTAGAGAGAAGTGTCGTAGAGTCTACTGTATTTGAAATTGGTTGAATTTTGGTGGTATTAATTTTGAAATACGTCCTTCAAACGTTTTCATTTTACTAGTATATAACATCGTGAAGTCAGATGAACTTTTGCAATAAAATCTTCTAACGTCCCCCGAAATATCTCAAAATCTCCTAAAATATTTGAAGTCACGTGAATTAATATGCAGACGCTTGAATTCGCCTAAAGTTCGCTTAAATTCTATTGAAGCTTCTGAAATAGCTGACCACATTTAAGTTCACATGAAATCACTTAAGGTCAGTGAATTCTTCAGAAATATGGAGTAGTAATAAGATATGGAGTAAGCTCTGGGGTTGTGGATCGAAAAAAACAGAATTATAATAAAAACATCTTACCACTTAAAAAATTCATTTTGGGTTGCTTATAACCTTTGTCAAATTTGCAATATATCGATCAATATGCCCCGAGCGAAAATAAGTTTGTCAAAAACCCGCTATGGAAATGCGATTTCGGAGGGTCGTCTCGAGACGAAGAAGTTGTGTGTTTACTTTTCCCACTAGTGGTAAAAGTACTCACTTCGACCACTTTGACGCCATCAGTTGATTTTAACAAGTAAAATGGCCAAGCTTGAAATTAAATGAAGATTTAAAACTTCGTAAATTTCAGGGTTTTGCAAAATTCTCTAATATTGATTCGCGAATATAAAATTTTCGAAAATATTTAAAAAGCTTTTTATACTTTTTAGGTAAGGTTTGAATGCGAGAAAAATTCTACAGTCTTAACAAAATTATAAGACATCGGGCATATTACTATGTAGTTTACGAAAAAAAATTAATGCTAGCGACTTTTGCTAAACTCTGAATGTTCAGACTTTTTAAATATTTATTTAATTCTGTTTCTAGCCATTTTAATTTCTAAAATCTTCTAAATTAACAAAAAAATAAACTTTGAGTTCAAAGGTTTCAAATATTATTTTTGTTTTTTGAGGTTTATAAAAATGATATTTTGTCCTCTAAAAACTCGAAATGTTGACCTGTCTCGAAACAGCTATTTGTCCAGAATTCTTTACGATTAGCCCACACACATCAGATGGCTATTCGTCCAGAAATTCTCAGCGAAAAAATACTAACTTTGACTCAAAACATCGTGTCAAATCAGTTTATAAAGTCGATTACAATTTTCAGACAGTTGAGGTTATGTTTATTGTCAGTAACTCCGAAGGCTCCGAAGCAAATTTACCGAAAATTGTCATCTTTTATAGGTATGGATATTTCATACTGTGATGTCAGCTGGCAAGATGTCTGCACGCTGGGGGCCGAGCAATAATACCAATTATAGGGAACGAAACTTAATTTATTTTACAACCTTGAAAAAAAAGATGATTTCATGATTCAATTGAATAGCTTTAACAAAAGAAAGATTTATTTAATTTGTGTATATATTTACAAATGAATGTTCCTATTTTTTTTGATAAAATAGAGTAGAGGGAGCTGCAAAAGGGATTCAAGATGTGACCAATCACTCTTCTGTGACCAGTCACTAAAACGTATTTTTTTAAAGGGAGAGCTGGAAAAGGGGTTCGAGATTTGACTAATTACTTTGCTGTACAAGCCGCTAAAACGTATTTTTGTAAAGGGAGAGCTGGAAAAGGGATTCGATATCTGACCAACCACTCTTTTCTGACAATTCGCTAAAACTTATTTTTTTAAAGGAATAACTGGAAAAGGGTTTCGAGATTGGAACAATCACTCTTCTGTGACCAGTCGCTAAAACGTATTTTTTAAAGGGTGAGCTTGAAAAGGGGTTCGAGATGTGACCAATCACTCTTCTGTGACCAGTTGCTAAAACGTAATTTTGTAAAGGGGGAGCTGGAAAAGGGTTTCGAGATGTGATCCATCCCTCTTCTGTGACCAGTCGCTAAAACCTATTTTTTTTTTAAATTAAGCTGGAAAAGGGGTTCGTGATTTGACTAATCACTCTTCTGTGACCAGTTGATAACACGTAATTTTGTAATGGGGGAGCTATTGGGCAATTGAAAATATTTGTCACCAAACTCGGTATGACCTTTAACGAATATTTCAAACTCGAGTTTCTCGAAAACGGCAAATAAACAATTGTCGTTCTCCCCTTGTTGGTGTGTTTGTTGCTCTTGATTGTATGCCAATTTGTGTATGTATTTACAAATTAATATTCCTAATTTTTTGATAAAATAGTAAAATTTAGTTAAAGTAGAAAAAGATTTTGCCAGAAAAGAAGGTTCCTTGATGTTAAAATTGGCTGGATTAAAAAATTCATGTCCGGCAAAAAATATCGAATCTGTATACACAACGATAATTTAAATTAAAGTAAATATTCTATTTCTGCAAAATTTCTGGACGAATAGCCGTTATCTGTGGGTAGGCTATTTGCCTTGAATTTTTTTCATATCCACCTTAAGAAGCAGTGAAACGAATAAACACTTCGTGAAATTATTAAAGTTTTGTAAATTTAGTGACATCTGCGGAATTCATTGAAATAAGGTCTATCAAGCTAGCAGTCAATCGTATTTCGGCATTCTGCACAGCTCAGAATTTTGGGTGCTTTTAGGCTTTCTTTGGGCACCAATTAAAATGTTTGGGCTCACGGAAAAAAATGAGATGGAAGAGTTAAAATAATGTAAAACCACACACTAATCATTAAAAATGTGTATGCTGCATAAGACCTTATCTTTTTATATTTTAAAGTTATTGGATACTCTTTGTACGTTACCACCTAAAATTTAACTGCATCAACTTTTACATAAATGAAGAATTAAAATGTCTTCTAAAAAGTGAATTTTCTCAAAGAAGAATAGAAAACATAAATTACTATAATATTAAAAATCACTAATGGAAATCTATATATCGTGTATCAGTTGTCGGAAGGACGAAGTTTTAATCGAAGTATAGTTTGTAGTGCTCTAATAGGAGTCAGACCACCGACAATCTGTGATCTTTGTAGTTGCCTAAGGAAGTTAATACGGCGATTGCCCTTGAATCAATAACGTAATGTCAATCTCGATTTTTTTCACAACACCAGTTTAGTAATGAATACCTCGACTACCAGCACTAAAGATCCAGTTTTTCACTTTCATTTTTCTCCGTGCTCAACTAATATCAACATTTTTCAACAAATCAATTTTCTTGTGGGGGTGCTGGCTTAGGTTAACCTCACCTGCACTTTCTAAAATCAAAAAATAATAAAAATCCAATTCCACCTAAATGTCGGCCGTTGTTTGGGGCTCTTGCTCTCTAAATATGAATCAGTGAAAAATTCAATGATTGAAATAGTAGTTAGACATTTCACTGATTCATTAGTGGTTTCGAACTTATTCACTAATCAGTTCAGTAACATCAGAGTAAATCATGTGAAGCATATCCTCTAAATTTTTAAGTTAAGCGTTCTTGTTATTCTTTTACTTCAGTAGCAAGAATAATTCTTTACTGAAATAATTTTTTTTCTTAATTTTCGGGCTGTAAGTCTGCTGAATTAACTGCAGAATAAATATACTCTAACTCGTATAGGAAGTAATTACTTAACGGGTTTGTACATGACAGTCCAATCTTGAAATTAACGTAATATGTGAGGTTGTTCGTCATTTAAAAGCATCGGAATTTTTCACCTTTTTTAATATTTGATCATATTTATGGGATTCAAGTTTTTACTATGATTCTTTGATTGAATGTACTAAAATATTAATTTATCATGATTGCTAAATTGAAATGTTGCTTTGCTGCCAACTCTCAAAAGTGATTATTTCACTCATTCAATAAGTAAGCTTTCACTGCTTGTCAGTGACCCATTTCTAACTATTTGAATCAGTGTAATTTCACTGATTCAGATTTAGAGAGTGCATTTCGCAAAAAACATCCCCAAAGCAATCCTTAAGTGTCAAAATCAACACCCTTCCAAAAACTTGAATTTTCACAAATTATTAGCGTATTCGATTATCCTGCACTGTTGTACTCCAAGAGCATTCTGACCTGCACCAAAGCAGGACGGAGTGAGAATGTTTAGGTATAGATTATAGAATATAATAGGAATAGAATCGTGGTGTTGATTTTTAACGTTAAGGGTTGGAGCCGAAAAATCGCACTTAATTTTTTTGAGAAATCCAAAAATCAGATAGTTTATCTATTTTGAGTAATTCTGAAAAAGTATATTTCCTGACAAAGTAATTTTTGCACGGTATCAACGTTAAGGGTTAGAACCCAAAAATTGCTCTTGGTATTTTTGAGGAGCCCAAAAGTACAGCGGAATTTAATTGATGAAAAATTCAAATTTAATGAAGAGGTTGATTTTGGAATGTAAGGGTTGCTTTGGGGAAATTGTGTTTTTACAAAATTCAAAAGTCCAACATAAGTCCAAACTTTTGGTGGGTGGTATAAAATTTCTGAACATTTCTAACATTATAGGTGTACACTTGATTGGTCGAGTTGTCACCCCGTCGGCTACATATCTTTCGCAAATCGAATGCATTTGCTATCCCACACATAAAAAACTGGTGTTTCTCTCAGAACCGATTTTTGGTTCCAAGGGAACTGCAACAAAATGGAACCCTCATAGATGCTGCCACCTTCTGAGTGGTTTTTCTACATAAAATTAAAACTGAAACTAGAAGGAACATTCAGTTTTTATTGTGCAAACTGGTATTCTTGTTTCTTTCCTTTTAACATCTGTCTGGTATGGCAAATTCATTCGAATTATTAGTTTATGAGTATATAAGCTCGTTTAAAAGAATTGGTAATGTGACAGTCTGGTGTATGACTTTAATTGAAATTTTTTATGCTGCCCCCAGAAGTTAACAACTACTGAATTTCAGGTGAATACATGTTTCCACGAAAACCCCGAATTTATTGAAGATAAACGAATTTAAATTCAAGAACTTTAGAAATTCAAGCAAATTAAAAAGTTCGCGTATTCTTGAATTCACTGTTGAATTGTTTTACTTCTTGAATTAAGATATTCAAGAATTCGCGACTTCTTTCAAATACTCTTGAATATCTTGAATATTAATACAATATATTGCAAACTGATTCAACGAGTTATTATTCTCAGTTTCTTCTGAATTTAATTCAGTTCTATTAAATTTAATTGCATTTTTGTTATTTTATTGGATTCTTTTCAATTAATTTGAATCCTTTTGAATTTCTTGGAACTCAATCGAATTTGATTAACTGTCTTTTAATCCTTGTAAATTCTTTAAAATTCTTTTGATTTCTTTGTATTCTTGAATGCACGTTACATTAAAATGCTATTCGCTACCCCCTTGCTGAGCCCTAATATTTAGATAGAAAAAAATATTGAATGCATTTTATTTAAATTCACTGTTGTTACCAAAAAATCAATGTTAATATTAGGTTTAATTCACATGAAAAATATAATAGTAATCGATCGGTATTCGATTTTTCGTCAACCCTGAGCCTAATCTGGCAACACTGGCCCAGATATTGTTTTCATTGTGGTTTCAAGCCTGGCCAGACTCACTCTCTCGCTTTCGGCATAAAGGTTCGGGACGATTTCGCAACATTTTCCCAACCGGCCGACCGAAAGAGTCTAGTAAGCGAGTACGAGTGTGTATGACTGAGTGAGTGAGCGAACGACACACGCGTGCTCACGTATTATTTCATCCTGCGTATATAGATATACCTTAGCAGCCACATTGCTGACGCCGCCGACCGCCTACTTTCGCTAGTTTTGCGTAACAATATATAGTATATGTATTCGGTTAGCTAATGCCCCGTATTCACTTGTGATAACCAGAAATGCTCCTAAATATAAAACATCAATAATTTCAGCTTCATTACTCCTCTTATTCAAATATTTCTAGGGGGTATGTTCATGTAGTGTCTAACCTCTAGACTAGAGTTTACTGCAGAATCGAATGTGCGTTTTTAAAAAAACAAAGTAATATTTCATCTTTTTTTATTAAATGTAAAATGTGTTAGATTATTTTACAATTTCCAAAGAGCAACATTATGAGTAATTTTTAGGTATAAGTAAATAACGAGACATTTTCTATTAAATAGTTTTATTGAGGTCAAGACCTAAATATCTTTTTCGTAAAAAAAGGGCGATTTCACAAAGAAGATTGCTTCGTTTTATAGCATCTATATCTATTCTCATCTATTTCATTGTGATTATGTATTACGACACGAGATAATTTTCTTTATGTTTATTTTACTTAAGCGTTTCTTTCAGTTTCTTTACGTAAATATAATTTATACTCAAATTGGATTAAATTTTCTTTGTGTGAATTTTGCTTCGAAAACAGTATTATTGATCAAGAGAAAGGTGCATTTTTTTCTTTGCACTTGCCTTTTTGATTGGCCTGCTTCTGATGTTGTTCGCAATACCTACCGATTATCGAACCACTTACGAAGAAAAGCGAAAGTACTCCCCGCTGTCGAATTTGATTCGTTCGTCCAATAAATAATTCATATATACTCAATTAATTAAATTTTTTAAGCATCTTTCATACTTTAAATTAGGTTGGTTATCAGTCTATTCTATATTTCATATTCATTTATTATTTGAACATTATCAGTTTTATCATAAAACTCGTTTTATCCTAAAAAACGCTATAATCCTTGTAAATTTATTTAGTTTACTATTACTTAAATTTTATAAAGTTCTTCTTACTCAGATAAAGTATGATTTTTAAATAATTTAAGATGATGAGCTCCCCCGATTGAAGGAGATCGATATCGAAAGTCGCCTGGCGGTTTCAAAAGACGCCTCTCTTCTTGTGCACACGATGTCGCAATCTTTGCCTTCTTCGCTTACCGTGCCGGGGGCCGTCAGGGGTTCAACTGTAACAAGTGTCGAAACGTCCGAAACTTTCTCGTTTAAATGTCCCGCCCGCTAATACGATATTTGCCCAATTTAAGTTTTCAGGGCCTGCACTGCGAGTGAAAATAATTATCGGTATTAAGTATCATCAATCATGATTCTCTAAATCATAAAAATCCGATCCCAAATAACTGCACCTCGTGGCGTATTTCTTAAATGGTTTCAGAACTTATAACATGAAACGATTTCTATTTTGCGTCATTCAAAAATATATTGAAAAAATAATTTACTCAATATGTATACGAATTAGTGATATTCCATTGTCAGTGAGAGAAATATTTCAGTTTGACAAAAAACGAGTTAATTATCGATTATCCAAGGAAGAAACACCTTTTTTTATTCAACATCATTTCTTTAGGACAACCAAAGGTTTTTTTAAAAGACCCAAATTTTAAGCAAAAAAAATATGTTGCTACTTCTACAATAGCAACTAAATGTTTTTTTTTTGTTCGAAGCAAACATTTTTGTTTCTAAATTAGCAGAATACAAATCGCCTCACTCCCTCTGAAAACAATATAGGTACTTCCTGAATTAACGATTTTTCAATTTACACTACAGCCACTCATTTCAAATTTATTTATCTCATAGATTTATGTTTCACTGCAAACATTGTAAATAAATTCTCCTTGAACCTTACATATTTTGAGTTTGCATTCATCGTTTATTTATTTACAAATTACTATTAATGAAGTGGCGAGAAGCAATGTTAGTTATAAATCAGATATGTAATTATATGAAAAGTCCTCGGTTGTCATCCGTGAAAGGTGTGCATCAGGTTTGGATGCCCCCATGTAATGATTCCTTGAGTACCCACATTCCATGTGGGTACCGGCGGGGCGAGCAAAACGTTGCGCTGCACGTAGGTTATAGTTGAGATAATGAGAAAGCACCTTTAAAGGTCCTCCCTCTGAAAATCGAAGGACGATCGCGGCGTTGTGCTGGCCTCGAGATCGAAACGGTTTCGAACGTTGCGTGCGTCGCTCAAAATACCTACACCATGCACTATCACCCTATCCATTCCATTTCTATGGAGGTCACCCGGTAGCCTAAGTGGGTCTCGAGCACTTGGTTAGTATGTCATGGCATACCCGCTATTGAATAAACTTAAACTCAATACCGGCATTAATAAACGCCGCGATGATTCGCAATCCCTGAACGTTGTCAGATTAAAAAAAACGACCTATGCAACATATTTAACTCATATGATAGAAACTATGGCCTTTTCAAGGAGATAATTATAAATTTTATATTTATTTAAGGTTCTTCCTTTTCATTTTTCATCTATAGTTGGAAAAAATGATGATGATAATAATAATAATAATAATAACTAATCATGCACTTAGCTAAAACCCAGTCCATGAATGACGAGGTAAAAACCAAGCTTTGTCCAATATGTCTAATTAGGCACACTGTTCTTATCAGATCACTTGATTGCATTACAAAAATGCGTCCGTGACTGATGATATATACCGGTACAGCCCCGTGCAGGCTATTAAAAAAATCTAACTCTAACCAAAAATGCCTTCTACATATTGGGCTGTAAACATATTTAGCCTGAAGCAATTATAAAAATATAATAATAACGATAACAAGAGTGGAAATTAAAAAAAAAGAAAAAATTGATGGGGAATTGATTGCATTTCATTTTAAACAATGATAATTTTCATTGTACCTTCATTTGTTTTCGTATCTTTAAAATATGTCAATTTAAAAGTACAATACAATAAAAGAGTTTTCTGAAAAATATATATTAACATTTAAGACTGTAAAAACTACCCCAAGATAAATCTTATTCAATTGCGCATGGAATGTTGTTACAATATTCCTAAGCAAATAGCCATGCCCAAAAAGCACGATTATCGTACGTTCGTCGTACTCTACGACATTGCTATACAAAAATCGCACAAATTCGATTTAACAATAAGCACGTAACGATTCCGTGCGATAGTCGGAACAGACTTTGCTCGGTGTTCAGTTATATATTTTCTTTGTATCATTTTTTCTGTTTCCTATTTTTGAAAATACTGTTATTCAAAATTTAAAACAAAATGTAAAACAGTGGATTAGAAAAACCCCTACTAGAAAAATTCAATCAATAGAAGCGAAATTGAATCGCTTTTTCGACCTAAAGCTGTATGAATAGGACTAATAAGCGGCAAGCATAAGTGTTTTTTACGCACCATAGTACCTGCCTTTTCAGGCTGCTTCGCAGCACGTAAACAGGTGTACTATAGAAAACATACATACTCGTGCAGAATGTTGCATGCGTATTTTATTTATTTATTTATTTTGACATTCTCATACATACATTCAGTTCATCACAACTTGCCGATGATTCAAGATTGATACTTCGCTGATTATAAATGGTAATTCTCTAGATAAAGAAAAATTTCCTCTTAAATGGCTTGAGTGGTTTGCCAAAAATTACAATGAGTAACGACCATCGATTATAGGTACATTTATTGCAAATCTTTTGGGATCTGTGTGACGTACCTTGAGCTCAATTCTTCCATCTGTTTCAGAGATATTGCGCATTCACGAATAATCGCGCAAACTTAACGACAAAGTTACAAAACAGTAAATACTAAGTGAACGTAAAAAGATACGGTTAGGACTAGACAATGCTTTTTTTGTTATACCAGCACTGACAAGAACTCGCTTAGCACTCGTTCGTTACATATTACAGATCTTCGTTCTTTTCATGCTACAAAAATTTTTTTGCTCTGGACATAGTAAATTTAAATATTCAAATACGTAGGCAGTGTGGCAGCGCAGGTCAGGGAAAACCTAGAAATCAGGGAAGGGTCGTGTTAAATTTAGTTGGTCAAAAAAAGTCCCGGCAGAGTCAGGGATTTTGAAAAAAAAAAAACTATAAAGAATATACTTATACTATCAAGGTTATACTTGGTTAAAACCCATGGGCAGTTAAACGCTATTGAATTCAGGTCTACATCTGTTTCTGAATTTTGTTCAATTATTTTGAAATATTTTAAAGTATTTTCAAAAATTCCATGCAATTTTCAACAGATTTTTGGAAAGATTGAAATATTTAAAAGCTCTCAACGGGTTTGAAATGTTTGAGGGTATTTCAAAATATTTGAACACATTTTGAATAAATATTTCAATAATTTGAAGGTATTCGGTAGGATTTAAAAGATTTTAGGGTATTTTTTAAACATCCAAGGGATTTTCAAGAGCTTTAAAAAGTTTGAAGGAATTTCAAAAGGTTTACCACGATTTAAAATAACATAGGGTATTTTTAATATATTTTAAATTCGTCAAAGTTTTCTCTGCGTAAAAGATAAGCTATAGGGAAAGCGATATTTTCATAATAGTACTCCCGGCCGGAGTTCCCCTTCTTATGTGGCGAGAAGGCCCGACCGGACTGATAATTTAAAGTGATTCCATAGAATTTAAAAGATTTCAGGGTATTTTTAAACATTTTAAGGATTTTCGAGAGTTTTAAAAAGTTTCAAGGGATTTCAAAGGATTTGAAATATTATAAGGGAATTTAAGAAGATTCCAAATAATGTTGAACTAATTTCAATTCAACTTGAATTTTCTTTTTTCCAATTCATCTGAATACATTTGAATTGAGCTTCCCTTGTTTTCAAGTCTTATGAATTTATTCTAAATTTGCTAAAACTCACTTGGAATTCTCATAAATGTCATCCAATTCTTTTGAATTGTTTTATATTCATAAGAACGTAAGTCAGTTTTTCACTCTTTTCAAGTAAATTAGGTTGTGGCAGCCCTGAGAAAAAAATGATTTATAAATTTAAATTTAAAATTGTTTCATTAGTCAGGGAATTTTTTCAATCAAGTTTTCCAATCACTCTGTCAGAAGTTGAATATTTTCTTTATGAAAAGGAAATATATTTTCAAATTTTATAACAAAATTTTTATTTTGATGAAAATATTTTTCTTTTCCAGATCAGAAATTATTGAGAGTTGTTAAGAATATCTCTTGAAAAATGTCGGTCACCAAATATTTACTGAGTGATAAGAAAGTTGGAAAAGAAAAATCTTGTTTAAGAGGAAGAAAAACCACATTTTTTCAGGGTTACGCAATATGTACAATGTACATTCTATAAATTGGCTAAGTTTTTACACAATGTTAGGTGAAAAATTCCACTATAAAGCTCTTTACAATAAACATATTTGAATTACAAATTCGAATTTGTGACCTTATAAAGAAAAACACCGTTTATCATTGAAAAATTGTTTTAGATTTATTCTTCAAAACGTAATGAAAACTTGTGTAATTTTTTTTCCAAAATGAACCGGATTTTGGTTAGAAATTGCCGAAATCGAGTTCACCTTGAAGTAAAATATGATTAATTCAATAATTTCATACCAGAATCAAGCTCTGATGAAATTTCACCTTTGTAAAGTTTTAGTGTACTTACAGCAAAAATCAATTCGATTTATTTTGAAAAATACAAATTTACTGTTACTGAATGTCAAATTTATTTTTTGTTCATTTTAGCGAAATAAATGCTGATATTGAAAGATGATCAAAAAAGGACGAAGGATGCAGGTCTTTTTTTCAAAGTTTCTATATTACACTGTTAGAAAAATCGGATTGAAAGTTAATATACATGTGAGGAAAGTCATTGGCATATGCTGTACATTAAATTGAATATACCATCATCTTGTAGAATTAATATAAATGTATATTAAAGTCGGTAAAACAGAGTGCATGAAAGCTCAAAGTTCTTGAATGCGTCCGAATCTTGTCAAATATTTAAAACTAAAGTAATGACCTAAAATTCATAGACTAAATTTTTATTTATAATCAAAGTGCAACGTACAGGTGGAATTTTCTTCAAAATTCGCTGCGAATGTCAGAATTTTAACGTAAGTGTCGTTATTTTTAGGTTAGGCGTCTTGATAATTTCCTTAATTGAACTTTCCTACTTAAAACCTAGTATAATTTATGTTTAACTAGAAAAAATATTATACATTATTATTTAGGCTTGAAAATTACAACCAGCATTATTTTTAATTTGTGTAAAGTTAAATTATCTGACTTCTAAGAATTGATCAATATACATATGTATATGAAATTTAATGTACAGCCGCTTCATGAATAATTCATATACCGAGTTTTTAGATTTAATATGCAAATATATATTAAATGTATATTCAAATTGCAAGAATTTTTAACAGTGTGTGGTTATATTCAAGAATATGAATTGATTTGAAAGATCTGACATTTTTAGGTCGATATAACGGATTTCCCAAGAAATATAGAAAAACAAAACATGAAAGTAGGAAAAACGTGTAGCTTGAAAAATGCCACAATTGTACATGAAATTGGACAATATTAAATCCGGCATGAGATTTTTTCGTACATAATCGGGCTGACACAACCAACCACGATTGAGTTCGTTTTTGGTCCCACTCGTCTCGACTCTCGACATCGTTTTCGATATCGTTCCGGTCGAAAGTGAAACCGCCGCGGCGCGGCGTTTGATTGGTCGTGCAGCTGAAGAGATGAGATGGCAGGCAACATGGCGTGGTTTTCGTTTGGCGAGCGGTAAGCACAGGGACGAATTGTTATATCGCTGGATAAGAATGTATGTCTAGTTTAGTGGGTAAGTAGGTCGCGAGGGAAACCGTCGGTTGGTTACGCAATGCAATTCCAGAGTTATACAACTATTGACTCACCGGATTAACAAGTAGGCTGGGTGAAAATGAAAGCTACAGAGCACGTTTTTGTCTCGCTTCGTCCCGTTTTGTTCGGGATGCCTTCTATCCCATACTATACCCATATGCGTATACATTCGATTATACGTACATAAAACACACGCACAGCCTGAGGCGAACTTGTACGTCGTGTCTCAATCGGTAAGATTGCTATACCGAATAAGACTACTGTTTATAGGGATCAAAGTTGTGCAAGGTGATGCTAAAAACCATCTAGATAAAGATTATAGCGGCAAGTGGAGCTAATTTTAACAGGGGAAAGTACCGGTTCATA
>NC_046663.1:114351882-114354529 GCF_010883055.1 Belonocnema kinseyi
GAGAGAGAGAGATCATGAGGATCCTGAATAAAGCACTGGATATAAAACATATCAGTAGTGCAATACGAACTTTTCTAACAACAATTTTTTAAGTGTCAACAATCTTCCAAATACCAGGCTTCACAGACCGATCTCGAAAGTACCATATTTTCGAGATTTGGTTCCTATAGTACACTATTCGAAGCCCATAATGTAAATTTTAAAAAATTTGCAACAAAATAGAGATGTCTCAGTGTTGTACAATTCACTTTTGCAGATACAGTACAAATACAACCGTAATATTTTCGTCATTAATGAAATAAAAAAAATACAAATTTTAAATAAAATTTATTTTCTGCCCCTGCAAAAAAATATTCACTTGAAATTGATTGACGGCAATCGCGAAAATGAAATCCTCAATCAAGAATTCTGGGGAAACACAATTCAATTCAGTATCCAATTGCTAAGTGTGGAATATATAACTAGTACACCTCTCTATTGTAGTGAATTAAAAAAATTACAACTTGCAATTTAAAATATATTTTTGAAAAATATTTTTACTGTTTATCATGTCCAAGTATTAAACACCAAAGAAAAGCACATGTTTGAGGATTTTGAATGATTTTTTTACTTTTCATGCTATTTCAGTTCAAGACACAGTTTAATTCCTTTCTTAGAGCATTTTTCATAACTTAATGAATTTTATACAAAAAAGAAATTGTATGATTAGCGTAAATAATAATCATTGTTTTTATTATATATTTATGATCTATTATCCATCTATTATTTTTCAGCAATTTTGCACAAAAAACTTGGGTTTCCATTACACGCAGAAAACAGAATCTTACATTTTACTGAAAACCAAGTTAAATCTACCGATCTTCCTAGTACGTATATGGACAACACAACAGTTCAGTAAACTTTACAATTACACGGAGAAAAAGATATCGCACAATGATATCGCAAAACCTCTATATTGCAAGAAAGGGCAATATGATTACGTACAATCAGGTCCCGGAGCTTTGTACGATATTATAATGCACTAATATCACAGACAAAAATGAAGTTAAATTTTGTTGCTGTCGTCTGCTACGGCGTCTTTAGCAGCAATGGGAAAAATGCAGAGTATGAGTCAGTTCGAACTATAAAGCGGGACTCTAGATTTAAAACAATCACAGAGATAATTAAAAATTTGCTGCAGGCAAGACCTGCAACTGTTAATGATTATACATATTTCGGCAAAAGTTTCACTGAGGTTAGGAAAATAATTCTGAACTCGTCGACTGCGCCGCGCTGAAGTGAGCAAATTTCAGTAAAACATGTAGAATCAGCGACATAAAACACAAATATGTACTTACTGATATATTTCCTCCGAAATAAATCAAATTATTGTAGACGAATTAGAACATACTTAATACAATTTAGCACAAGCGCAAAATTTAACTGATATATATATATATATATATATATTAATTAAAATATAATTTAACTGATATATATTGTAATTTGTGCGATGTAGTTTTCTCAGTGTATAGGAAAATAATTGTGACTATCATTGATGGGTTACTAATACCGTTTGTCAAGTGGTGCTGACCTGCGGATCAGTAGATTTTACCGATCCATTGGCTATTCTGTATACAGTTCCTGGATGCTGCAATTACGAATTATCATGTCACTTTAACGAATAATATAAAGAGATCTAAATTATGTTATCGACGTAGATTACAGTTAAGGTAGCACTATAAATTGTGAAAAGGTATTGCTAAAAAATAATTAATAAATAATCACACGGTTATTTCTTATAAATATTTTCGGATATACTTATAATTAATCGGTATTTGTAAGTTATATTGCTTATAATACAATTAAAATTGCGCACGAAATGGGGGGGGGGGGATTCGAACGCATAACCTACTATCCGTTCACGATAGGAAGGCCCCTCCAAAACAGCTGCACATTTTTGTAATTTACGCGTCAGAAAAAAATCGGATATAAACACAGCTTATATCATAATAACGCTTACTTTATTGCGCTTCCTACAAGTCCCCATTTGTTTATGTACCAAAATTGGTTCGAAAAATATCCTTCGCGAAAGGACGAAAACCGTGGTTTTTTCGCGTCACTTTCTCCTTGCTTGACTTTCGGTGACGATATCTTTGAAACGAACAATTTAAAAAATTTGAAAAAAAAACATGCAGATGCTTTCATATTTTGACTATACATATGTGAAAAAATTACAATATCTTAATAACAATTAACGTAAAATGCATTTAAACATAAATATTTGATCTCTCGTAATATACGTAGTAGAGAGCTATACATTGGATTGAATTACTTGGAAAATTTCAACAAATACAATCGAATACAAATTAGGAATGACAATCTTGAAAAATATTAATTGATAACAAATAATCCTGGAAGATAAATTGCATGGTAGTGTGGGTGTGAGGGCATCAAGGACTATGCAGAGTATTGAATACCATAGCTAAAGGTCACGTCGGGGGTCAACTCATTCATCAAGTTTTAAAAAGAGGAAAAGGGTACTTTTATTTGGGAATGAAAGTATCTACTATCGGCGAGAAAACTATAGGCATCTGCCTTTGAAGCTTAACAACTCAGTCAAAAAAAATGCTAGCGCAACAAAACAACAGTCATTTAAAAGCTAAAA
>NC_046663.1:114354629-114375175 GCF_010883055.1 Belonocnema kinseyi
GCACCCATTTTTACGTTCCTCATCATCAGACGAACATCTCATGTGAAAATTGGCCTTATCCGTATCACGCTCCCATTTACGTTGTCAGCCCACGGTCTATATGTATTGGAGCTCAAATTCTAAATGATACCAACTTTTATTTGAGCCACAACTTTAGTGAACCCTCAGTTTTTTCGATGTGGATATTTCTTCCGTATGATCCTTAAAGGAAGTATTTTGTTGAATTTAGATAAAATAAACAGATCGATTTTCACACATATGCATTTTCAAACCGCATTTTATATATCTCGATATAACGCTTTCACGTATTTACCGCTCCGTTTTCCCTGTACCATGATCCCGTGTGCAATGTGTGCAATGGACAATTTTTCACAACTTTTTGACCCCCCTCCCCCCTCGTGGACCTCCGTGGAATTTGGACAAATACCCCCCCCCCCTGTACTTTATCTATGTGGACGTATTTTATGAAAATATAGATATTATTAGTTTTCAAAATGTCCGGGAGGTCGCGGCAATTCCCATGGACGTCATATGAGTACTCACTAAAATTTCATATTCTTTTGTTTTCATATGTCAACAGTTCGAAACTCGTTGACTTGCTACCAGCTGTTGGTACATTTTGCAACAATTTGTCGTTAAACTGGTCGAAAATTCGAATGAAAAAACGTCATTTTAGTACTCTTCAAACCCACGGGGAATGATTGTTTGGATGTTAAAAACTAACAATAAGTTTGACTGGCAGCTCCTTAGTGGTGCCAAAGTTAACTAACAGGCTGTGAAAAATGTCAAAAATGCGAATGAAAAAACGTAATTTTTTAGTACTCTTGAAACCCATTGGGGGTGATTTTTTAGATGCAAACAACTACCAAGAAGTTTGACTGGCAGCTCCTGAGTGGTGCCAAAGTTGACTGGCAGACTGTTAAACATGCCAAAAATTCAAGTCAAGAAACATGATTTTAGTACTCTTGAAACCCATTGTTGTGAACTTTGAATTTGCATAAAAAGTGAGATTTTCGTAGTTTCTTTTTTTATATGCATATTATTTTTATAGAAGTATCCTATAGATTAAAATTTTAGTTAATGAAAAGGACAAAACTTTCATCCGGTTGCTGATTAAAATGTCAGTCAACTTTGGGACTACTCAGGAGCTGCCAGTCAAATTCTTTGTTAGTTTTTAGCACCAAAACAATCATCCTCAATGGGTTTGAAGAGTACTAAAATGACGTTTTTTCACTAGAAATTTTGACATGTTTGACAGTTTCTCAGTTAACTTTAGCACCACTCAGGAGCTGCAAGTCAAATTTTTTGTTAGTTGTTTGCACCAAAACAATCAGCCTCAATGTGTTTCAAAAGTACTAAAATTACATTATACACCTGTATTAAATTTGGTATACAGGTCAGCATAGCAATGTGTGTTAAAACTCAACGTGCTTTAATTTCTTTAAATCTAGTCAAATATTCTCAATTAAATTAGTAATCTAGAATTCGTTGACTAAATTGTTATTTATTATGAAAGTGCAATGTACTGGTAAAACTTTTTCCTAATTTCGCTCGAAATGGTCAAAATTTAAGGTGAATACAGTTAATTGTAGGTTAGGTCTGTTATTTATTTGCTTAATTCAACTTTTCAACATGAAATACAATTTTATTTCTGATTAACAGGAAGAAGCTATCGTGTTTTATTATTTACAATCGAAAATGACTGCTAAACTTATTTTTAGTTTGTGGAAAATGGAATTATCTGATTTTTTGTGATTAACATGAATGTATATGAAATTTAAAATAGTCGCCCTTAATGGCGATTTCATATGCTTGATATATTAATTTTAATACTCATAGGTATATTAAATTTAATATTATTTTTAACAGTGTGACAAAATTCGACAACAGTCCTGCCGAGACAAATTTTTTTAAGACAAAAGTACTAGAAAAGGCTCAATTACTTTTAACAGGTACAAGTATTATTTATGCATAAAAATAGACAAAATATTGGCACTATTTGATAGGAGTGTAAGTTGTCCATAAGATATTTAATAAAAAGTTCTGACACCGTGTCTTGCTTTAAGTTATGGGTTATTCTTTTCGGAACATTAGCTCTAATTTTCAACAAAATGAAAGTTTAATTGTTGGAAAGTCCTTTGTCATGAAGTATTCCAGTTCGGTTAATTCTGTAGAGTTTTAATTATAGAAGAATGTACATTTTCGGAACGTTAAATAGTGAAATGAATATAAAAATAATACTTTTAACTCAGAAAACTTGTCATTATGTTTAATTACAAAAAATTCAAGATTTGCAAAACAATTCATTATCTCAAAATTTCGACCCCATTAATTCTTTTTATTTATTTGCTTTTGTTCGAGATGCATCCAAGGCGAACATCTCGCTCGCCTTGCCCTAGTCTCGCCGTCGGTCAGTCGGCTCCGAAGAGAAAAAAAAATTTTAACACTCGCTATATCACTTAAAATCAGCACTGTACTTACATTCTGGTAATTTGAGGGGCTGATTGCAAAAGCGGATTAAAAAATCATCGGAGCAAAGATGAGTTAAGAAAGTTTTGGGCAAAAACAAGTTAAAAATGATATTTAAAAAACTGTATAATGAAACGATATAATATAATATATTGATATAGGATGAGTGACCCAGTGAATGAACACTTAAGGAAATCACTGATTACAACTAGTCCATTTCACGTTACAATAATTGATTATTCTTACAAAACTTTTGAAAATAGATTCTTAAGGGTTCAAATTTCATAATCCGATAAATAAAGTTTGTTTTTACCAAAAAGCTTTATAAAAAATAATTAAATAGTGCAAATTTAACGAAAACACCAGTGAATGAACACTGTGAGATTATGAATGAACAGTAGAGCACCAGTGAATGAACACTATAATCACTACAAATTAGAATTAGGATTTAGGTATAAAATTACATAGGTACATTACAAAATGAGCAATTAAATAATGTAAAATATTAGAAAGCGTTGTGAAATTCATTAAATATATTATTTCAATAAAAACTACAAGACATTTATATATAAAGAAAGGGGGGAATAGAGAAGTTGAACACAGAACTCGGTTAACTTTTTCTAATTTTTTATTGCAATATGTATTTTTAAAACATTTCTATCAGTTCTTTTAACCTTACAAAAGTACAACTTTTCATTTAAAAATAAATAACTCTTATCTAGTGACTACAATAGAAAACTGCGATTTTTAGGACACATAACATTTGTAATACAACACACTATGTTGCTTTAGGTTAAATTAGCAAATACAAATATAAATCACAGTGTTGTAGAAATGGAAATTCTTTAAGCATTTATAAATATACATTGACTAGTATGCAGTAGTACCTAGCACGAATTAATGTTTTTATAGTTAAACAACGTTTTCTAAATGCAAAAAAAGCATTAAATTTCTAACCTCAAAGTTGCCTTATCTTTAATTTAGTTCGTGCGCACTTTTTTATGTTCTAACCACAAAAATATACATTTAAACTATAACTATTTATAGTTTATATTTATATTTATAGCTTCGATATTTATAGTCACATTAATTGAAACAAACTTATTTATATGTTACGAAACAACATCCAGGTCTCCGTCACCTGCTGTTCATTCACTGGACCTGCGGGGTGACTGAAACACGGGCAATTTAAAGGTCCAGTACGTGAACACTCATTTAATAATAAAAAAACGTACTTTTTGTGAAAAAACCTTGTGGGAAATTGAATAATAATATCTTACAACTATAACAGCACAACTTTGATGCAGAAAAGGGCAAGATTTTTTTTTTGTAAAAGCAGTGTAAACAAGAAGTTGCTTAGGCATGTACCTTATAGTGGTCGACGACTTTCTCACCATCACTCACCATAATCGATAATACTTCACATTCAAGAAATTTTTAAAACTATTTACAAGAATTTAGTGCAATGAATTGTATATTAAACTCTTCAAAATTTCTTTGAGATTTCAAATATATAGAGATTCATAAAGACTTTAACATTGAAAGGTTATATTTATATATTTTTCGCATTAGTGTTCATTCACTGGTGACTGTTCAGCCACTGGATCACTCACCCTATTATAATAAACTATGCAATCTATTGTAAAAATAGTAGAGCTCTTGATTGAGTTGATATCCAGCGACCTTGCTTAGCTACGCACTTGAAGGAAGCGCAATTTGTTATCGAGCTGTTGTATCGAAGGCAATACGCGTTGAGATTATACGACATAAACTTCCATTGACGTTGCCGACCTGCCTCAATGCACAGTACGAGTGTTACTAGCGCTCACGCGCGTATAAAGGTCGCGACGAACGAAAACTGTGTCGTTCAAAAGATGTCATATTATCCACACAGAATTTAGGAGTTGCGACAGGGAGAAAGAGGGATGAATTTTCCAAGATGGAAAAAGTTTTTTCTTTCTTTGATCCTCTTTTACATTTTTCAATTGCTTGCCAGCTTATTTTTTAGTTAATCCATTCCTTATTTGAAAATCATGGCCAGTTTAAAAATAACTTGGCAAATTAATTGCATTAAATTGTTGAATTGTAAATATCGTTTTCATAAATATTACCAGTCGTTTAAAATGTCTAATTAAAACCTCACAACTTTACAAAATGGTTGTTTCGCAATTTTAGATATTTCGCATTTTTTATAGAACAGAAGGGTTCTCAAATATTAAAGTCAATGAGCGATTGGTTTCAATTCCAAAATTTTGATAAAGAGGTTATATGAGGGGTCACAACGTTTCCTTATTCCAGTGTTTCCTCTTTTTAAAATTTCACTTTTTCCCTCTACCTTTGAAAAACTTCCCCTTATCTCCTTAAATATACGATATTTCAAAACAGAATATTTGAATTACACAGGAAAGTAATCGAAATTAGTAAATGTACGTAAGAACTGTAAGAACCATAAAACCACTACATAACAGTAGTAATTTCAACTTAAGCCAGACACATATCTTTTGTTGATTTAAAGAAATGAATTGTCTGTCTGTATTTTTTCGTTAAAATACATATTCCTTACACACAAGAAAACAATTTCCTTGATTCAAAAGGTCTAGATTCGTTCGTATCTGATAAGTCCTTCAACAAAATATTTATTTGATTTAATGAATTCGATTCTTTGAATTTATTCGGACACATTTAAGTCAGTTATTTATCCATACTTCAATCAAGCCCTTAGGTTTATTTAAATCAAAGAAATAATTATTTAATTCAAAATAATAATCATAAAATTAAAATATAATTATTTGTTACAAAGATTTCATGCATTTATATCAACGAAGAATTTATTTAGCAAAACAGGATATTGTGTTTACATAAATATTTATTTCTTTAATTGTAGGAAATATTTCATTTAATGACTTGAATGAAATCATTCGTAACAAATAAACATTTACTCCAACGAAGTTTTTATTTTTTTAAATCAAATATTTAATAATTTGAAATAATTTGTTTCAATCGAGCACTTCTTTAGATTAAAGAAATATGTTGTTAAATTAAATATCCATATTAAATACGGCTTTCCGCCATATAGAATGTGCATGTTGTGGCAGCGTCGTGGTCGTTGCTGTGAACTTCACACTCGACAGACCTAAGTTCAATTTCTGCTGGAAGTAGATATTTCATCGAACCTTTCTGTTTCAGTTTCATCAAGATTTTAAATTATTTCATTTGTTGTTTAAATTAAATGTGTATAATAATAACAATGTAATTATAATTTCCCCAATGCCTGCGCCAGAACTTGCGACGTATATACTCGTCCAGAAGAATCTAAGTGATTTTTTTTTTATTGTTAACGTCACAGCCAAGTTAAGTGGAATTTAGGCCTCTAGAGAACTAAGTAATGACATGCGCATTCCTAATCTATCCCTTCTCCCTGCAACTGCGTATCGCATCTTTTACAGCATATTTGGTAATCCTGCACTGGCGTACTCCAAGAACACCCCGGCCGCAAAACCTTACTTCTTTAACTTCTTCCTTCTCACTCCGACCTAGGTCGGAGTGCTCTTGGGAGTGCACCAGTGCAGAATAATCGAATTCGCTATTATAAATTCTTCTGAACGAGCGTATACCCTCGTTTCGGCCTTTGGTGTGCAACGAGTATCCCGCTTGTTGTACAATCTACTATTTTAGTCAGTGGGATATTTTTTGCTTTGAATATTCATAATTTTGATGCGGGGGAATAGTTTTTTGAGCCTATAAAATATTGGATTTAATTTAAACTATATTTCTTTCCATCAATTCAAATTTCCTCATTTCATATAAATATTCATTCCTATTGATATTTCTTTCATTCAAAGAAATACTGGCTTTCGACCAATAGATCGTACTTTTGAATAAAACAATTTTAACTTTATCCTATTAACATTAGTCTGACTTCAAGAAATTGTTTTTTTTTTTTTTTAATTTAAAGTGCATATATTTATTTGCCGTAAATAAATGTTTCTTTGAAATTAATCAAGGCTTTCAATTACTTTAGTCAAGTTTAATTCACTTGGTGCAAGTAATCTTTTTTTTAGTGCATAATACGTTTGCTTGCTGGCGCAAACTGACAAAATCTGAAGCGACACTCTTGCGCTTGCCCTCGCGTTCTGTGTTACATTCGTTCATAAATAAATTAGAGATCAATATCCCATTAATAAAAGTTTTTAAAGAGACAATTGAAGGGAAATGTGTTTGGGCTGTAAGAGGAATATAAATTTCACCTACAACAACTCAATAAAAAAAATGCTAGCGCAACAAAAAACAGTAATTCAAAAGCTCAAAGTGTTCTACGTTAATGAGCTTGAAGGCGTTTATGTAAAAAAATGTTTGTGCTTAGCAGACTTGAAAATGTAAAAAAAGTAAGGATTTTTGGGTACATTTAAGAACAGTCAAGTTTAGAGCATTATTTCTTATACAAGGGGCGATGGAAAACATTTGAAAAAATTCAAGACTATGGGGAAAACTGTTGTGAACCAGTTGCAGTTGAGAAATTTAAAAAATAATAAAAATTGTTACTTAAAAGTACAAAAATGTTCAACTATATTATCTTCAGTTCTAATAAAGATATTAAAGCGATTCAAACTGCAAACTGTAATTGATGGGTTCTGTATTTATTTTCAATCACCCGGAAGGATGTGTTAGTCTTCTTTTTTGTGAAAATCGCGATATTTTTAGACATTTTTTTTATTGGAAAACAAGTGACAGAAAGCAGGGGGGACTCGTTTTCTTTTTACTGTCGACCGCTGGTGCCTTTTTTTGACCCGTGGCCAGGTGCCATCCAAGCATTCAGAACTAGGGGCCGAAGAATGGCACCAGCGGTCGGCAGTAAAACAAAAAAGGGTCTCCCCTGCTTTCTGTCACTTGCTTTCCAACAAAACAAATGTCTAAAAATATTGCGATTTTCCCAAAAAATAAGACGAACACATCCTTACGGACGATTGAAAATAAATACAGAGTCTATCAATTACAATTTGCAGTTTGAATCACTTTAATATCTGTATTAGAACTGAAGATAATATAGTTGCACCTTTTTGTACTTTTAAGCAACAATTTTTATTATTTTTGAAATTTCTCAACTGCAACTGGTTCACAACAGTTTTCCTCATACTCATGAATTTTTTCAAATTTTTTCCATCGCCCCTTTTATAAGAAATAATGCTCTAAACTTGACTGTTCTTAAATGTACCCAAAAAACCTTACTTTTTTTACATTTTTCAGTCTACTAAGCACAACAAATTTTTTACATAAACGTCTTCAAGCTCATTAACGTAGAACACTTTCAGCTTTTAAATGACTGTTTTTTTGTTGCGCTAGCATTTTTTTTGACTGAGTTGTTAAGCTTCAAAGGCAGATGCCTATAGTTTTCTCGCCGATAGTAGAAACGTACTGCAAATTCCTTATTTCTAAGAGTTCAAGCCCATATAGAAAATTATTAGGCAACTATTCGGGGCCAGAAACCAGAAACAGACGATGAGGAAAAAAATTACTTTTTTTAGTTCATTTTTCATTTTCGATACTTTTAAAATACCCTGGCTTTTTTATAAATCTACAAAATAATATTTGAATCAGACACTTAAAAAATCATTTGGTTCTGATGGGTTAGCCAGAACTCGATTAGGGCCAGAAAAAACCGTCTTGATTATGGTCTAGACAATGTCCTAACATATAGGTTAACATATTTTATATTTACCTGTATGGAAGTAATCTAGTTGTTCAAAGTTAGTATCTGGATATATTAAAAAGTGAGATGTTACTCTGTTACATCCTAAAAGTTCAATTGAAGTATCTAAAATATTACCTGATGATTATGTCAAATAACGGTTGAAAATAATTGAGGTGTTTACTTATTTTTAATCATTTATAACGAATTAATTGTTAACCCATTTGCAAATTTAAGAATAAACGTTTAATATTTTTAAATCAACATCTTCAAAATAAAAACGGGATAAGTTAGCTAAAAACGAATGGTCTACAATCAGCATTTAAAATTCTGTCTACTTTCGGTTACTCAAAACGCAACTTTTATTTTTAATTTAAAAATATGCTATCAAATGTTTTCGAGTCAATATAGCCTCAAAAGATCCTTATTCCGTCCTGAATGCAGACAAAAACAGGCTGGGTCGAATCCCACGGGCACGTGTGATCACATATACTTTTGTAGTTAACCACCTCCTTGTAGGCTGCTCTACTGTAGGGCATTTGTGGGGACAATATTTTCTTCAAATATCTTGGCGCCGCCATTCTAGTGTTCGTTGAGGTTATGCTTTCGTCAACAAACTTCAAATTTTGCTAAGTTTAAAAAAGTTGTGTCTCGCCGTATGAAGTGCAATCAAGACATTGCAAAATAAACAAAGTTAAAGTAAATTGAAATGTTTGTGCTGTGCCAGGATCTCACTGATTTCACTTCTCTAATATAATGCGAATAAATAAAATGTTGAAAAAAGGTTACATTTTATGTGTTATGTATTTCTTCATTTATTGAAGTATTATCGCAAAATTGTACAAATTTATGCCGAAAAATGGTACAGGAAACAGTATTTAAATATTTTTCGTCTTAAATTTGTATAATTTTGAATTAATTAGTTTATTTTCTCTAATTTAATTCATGCAACACATTCAAATGGGAGTCGATCCAGCCTGGAAAAAAGTCGTGATTGGATTTTGCTTATAAGGATAGCTAATTCTATTCCTTTGGTTCTATCGTTTAAAATTTGTAATATTCCATGAATGTAATATCGAAAATATAGCTGTGAAATTTAATCGTGAAATTCCAATGCGCTAACATCTGAAGCTCTTTCCGTTTAACATAAAAATATTTTTACGCCTAACATCTCAAAAATGATAGTAGATGTTCGGTATGAATATCTGCATGTTAGGCGGTACAGCATTTTCTTTTGAATATCTACATTTACAAATCAATTTTTCTCTGTGATACTGGAATGGCTGTCATAATACACTGTAGAACCTTGTAGCATAAAATAATTTGTTATCAATACAAGTTTTTCTTGGTAAATCTCAAAGAAAATCATGTCCAATCTAAGGAAATATAAATTCACATACTAAAAATATATTTTTTATATCAAGAGTTTGCAGTATCTCCTAGGTAGGACCTAGGTGATATCTATATTCCTCTTGCAGCTCAAACGCATCCGTCCATTTTCACTAAAAAAAAACTTTTATTGGTGGGATATTTATCCCTAATATTTTAGTTAACTAATGCAACCTGAGCGCGTGACCAAGCCATTCTCTTTGTTTTTTGTTTTTTTTGTTAGAAAATATCGATTTTAATTTAAAGCTTATATCTAATTCGGAAACAGGTTCAATATTTCAAGCGTATTAAAAATATAATATCTCAAATATATTACAAACTTACCGTAATGTTAAAAAAATGTTAGTGTATGAACAATATTTAATGATCAGAAGTTCTTTTTAGAGATAAGAGAAAAAAAATTCAGGAAATGAATGTACTTAACATTTGCCAACAAAATATAATAAACCAGGAATATTCGTAAATAATTCATTTATTGTGTAAGTTTACGGTATACAAATTATTTTCATTAATATAAATGAAATATGACTGATAGATTCTGCTCGAATCGCTCATTATTTTTCAACTCGTGTGCCTAATTTATTATTCGCATGGCGTTTTTTTTATCAGAATTATCCCGATTTATTTAATTATTTATTCCTAAACAGATGAATTACTTTACAATAACTATACCGATATAAATAGCAGCTGAACACAGCCGATATTTTATCTGTCTACTGCAGAGGTCTCCACAATCCACAGGTGCAGCGTGACCCAGGATCGCTCGGCCTTTTTCAAGATCTACCAATTTTTTTTTCGGTGGGATACTCTAAGGAAATTGATGACCCCACGAATAAAACTCCTAGTTGGAAGGGCTCGTAGAACCCCTTTTTCCTAGTATAACTTGACAAACCTGGGAACACAAAACATTTTATTAAAAGTATTTGAACTAAGAAATTGCCGATAATTGTTCATAAATCAATGTTTTCGACCTCAATAATACTAAATAATTAAAATAATACTAATAATAATAATAGTAAAAATACGTGGTCAGAAATAAATTCAAAGGTGTCAAAATTTCAGTTTTTTTCAAATTGAGAATCTGTAAATAAAATTATTTCAGAATAAAATTTCGCAAATAGAAAAAATGAAAAACTTTAAAAATTGATCACTTAAAATAAAAAAGGAATTGAAATTACATTAGCGCTTTAAAGTAAAAATAATTTTCAATTTGATACTACGTTAAACTACATTGAATGTTTCAAAGTCAATATTCCTTATATCGTAGAATTTTAAACTTTTATTAAATAAAAAAATAATAAAACTGATTCCACAAATTTGTCTGAAATAAAAAAAATAATTTTTCGTAATTTTACCGTTCGAAATGTAAAATTTTTAAATTATAAACCTTTAAAACTGAATTATTCGAAAAAAAACTTTAAAAATAAAAAGTAATATTTAATTTTAATAGAAAAGATTTGAAAAACACTATCGCAACTGAAGGGGAAAATTCTTTACATTGGTATTAACATATTGTTTTTTTTATTTATTATTACACCATTAAGCCATTTCCCTTTCGGGGTAGGCGTGACTCACTCGGTAGGGGAAAGGAGTAGTGTGTGGAAGGGATAGAGATTTTTCAGATTGATCCAGAATTCTCGTGTTATTTAAGTAAATAACACTTTCGTTCCGCAACACTGCTCCGACCCAGGTTGCTGATCAATCTCTCTAGCAATCACCCAAAGCCAAGAACCTCACGAAGTCGTTATGTAAGGTTCCCCACTTGGGTCCATTAGTAGCCAAGGTCTTTGTTTCAGGCGTCATTCACTCTACTGACACTCTTTTTATTAACTATTTGCCGCCATACTTTCCTGTCCTGGCATACTTCTCTAGCTTTTTTTATGTCCATGCGATGCGAACCGAATACATCCGAAGTAATCCGAACGTCGAGACGAACGGAGCGACAAGCGAGTGTTATGTTTTTGGTGTTTTCAATTAAAATACATTTTCATGATTAGTTTAAACTGCTCGTTGATATTTTTTAAATGCAAGGAGAGGGACGTGTACGAGAAGAACATGGTGGATACTGCTTATGAAGTTTTCTTTTTAGATTTTCCAGGTCAAATGCTTCCCTACTTGATACTCTATGATTAGTTTTTTCTTCAAGTTGACGTTCTGGATGAACGTTTTTTTTTAAATTTCATCAAGTTTATACTGAAAAAGAAGCAACAAGATGTGTGATACGCATAAAATGGATGATTTCAGATTTGATCAATTATTCATAGAAGAAAAACAAACCTTCCTAAAAATAAAATGACGCTGAGTGGAATCGATAGTAACCTAGGATCAAGCCAGGACCAAGCTCGGCGATCGAGCCAGGCCCCGTTCATATTTAGCGTTTCATTCTAGCTTGACCCAGGCTTGATCGACAGACAGGGCCTAGTTTTTCTAGACTTGGGCCCGCTCAGGCCCATGAACAAATTTCCACACGAGAATTTTTGACAATTAAACCTTCTGAATAATTCCAAAAGTCTGAGGATTTGATTGGGATTGCATCCACTGACTCTTATAATTAAAATAATCTGTCAATTAATTTATAACGCCCACTATGGGCGTTCTATGGGTATGCCTAATGTAAGCCCAATCAAGAAATCAAACACTAAATCGGCTTTATCAACATAAGTTTTAATAACTAAAAATTTCGAATAATTGGAAAAGTTCCAGGATTTTCGATGAGATTGCATGCACTTTCTCATATAATTAAAATAACCTAATAATTGATTTATAACGCTCACTATGGGCGTTCTATTATGGGTATACCCAATGAAAGCCCAATCAAGAAATCAAACAATGGTCCGCTTTATCAATATAAGTTTCGATAAATAAAAATTCGGAATAATTGGAAAAGTTTAAGGATTCGGGTAGAATTGCATCCACTCTAAATTAATCTTTTAATTCATTTTACTTTTTCTTATCTGGCTTGCCCAGTTGGGGCCCAATTATAAGTTGGGCTAAGCTGGGCCGATTTCCACATGGGAGTTGTTTATTTTACACATTTGATATTTTTCTTACTTTTTTATATTACCCAGAATGCATTTCCGATGACCTAAGTATATCCTACTTGAATTAATAAGTTTTTTAATTTCCTAATCTTATAATCTTAATAATTTCTTACCAAAAGTTTGTTTCTTCTTTTTTACATGTAAAGATAAATGATAAATCTTTTACACCTTTTTAGCTATTTTCGCGCTTTGATATTCTAAGTTATGCGAAATTTTTCTAGGGAAAGTATACTGGAACCTGGGCTTCCGTAAACTGACTTTGTGCATTCCGAGAATTGATGCCACTCGGCGGTTTCTTGATGAGAGGAGCCGCGGGGCTGAGAGGGGAGGATGTGTTCAGTCAAGTGTGACAAACAGTCCGGCGGCCACACTCTCATTACCTTAGGAGCATCAGATTGCTTCATATTCCGAAATCTGCCTGTTTACGTTCGGAGTCCCTGTATTTGCGTCGAAGGCCATAGCTAAAACCGTGCACAAGTCCAGTTTACAATTTACTTATTAAACTAATGTTTTTATAAAAGGATCACGCAGAAAATCTGTATGTAAGATTTACTGACACAAATCTGTAATTAAGGGAAAATTCGACCTGACCGACGCCAGTCCTTCCGTCTAATGAATTAAGTTTAAAAACGTAAAAATAAACAAAATTTATACAATATTTTATTTTTGTTTACAAAATAGAATTAGTTATTTTTCGAATTAACGAATCCAATGCGCAACCCTTCTTGCTTTAAAGCGAATGAACTTTTTTGAAAATTAAAAATTGAACACAATTTTAAAAGCAAATATTCAATATTCTTTGAAGTTGAATATTTTTAAATAATTTTAATATTAACAGTTTAATATCATCAAAATTAGATAGTATTTCAAGATAAATATGATAAATTGTACAATGTCAAAGAAGTAGCTATAAAAATTGTAAATAAATTCAGATTCAGAGCTTTTGCAACATTGGACAATCTCGCTATGAAAAACATTGAGAATGGTAAATATGTAAAATTTCCATGCGTAGTTGCAGTCATTTTTAAGAATTTGAAAACTCACTGGTTTAATGTCTCATTATTTTATATGTTATCAAGTGATATTTAAAACGATTGGATAAGAGTTTCTCTAAAACTACACAGTAAAAATTAAACTTACTTGATTTATGAAACTGAGGTGAACGTAAAGTCAGTCTGTCTTAGCAGATAGTGATTTAAGTTTGAAAATGGATCCAACTTTTTCACAGTTAGTATGAAATAGCAGAATTTTATTTGATGCAGGCGGAACTCGATATAATACTCAGTGCGCATGATGGTGTGTGTGTGCGAGTGCGTTGCAAGAAAAGTTTGTTTTTACAGTGATACGAAAAGTGAAGCTACGTGAAAATATGATTAATTTGACAATACAGTTAACTCCCGTTAACGCAAAACAGAATTGATAGAAACTTTGGGAGTTCGTGTAAAAAATCGTGCTATCGGGGCAATTAGGTATTTTCACTTCTATAACCAGCTAACTTCACTTTGTTGATAGGGGCGTCACCTGTTACCTCTGTTTTGACTGCAAAAAAAATTTGTTTGGCAAAAAGCAAACGTTGGAAAAGGGTAGGGTTTTGACCAAATTATTTTTGTGACCTGTCAAATGGGTGTTTCTGCCGTTTGGATGTTTAAAAGCACCTAAACGGTGAGTTAAATATCATCATTTCGATATCGTGACATACCCATATTTAAGATATCGTAGTAACAAAAGTAAAAATAATTGTAAACTTCTGTCTGGTCGAATCGCTGCATTTATCGTTCAATTAAAGATTCTTAAACTTTTTTGCCAAAAAAAAAACTGTTTTTCAGCCAAAAAACAGGTCACGCCCCTATTCTGCAATTTCTCCAAAATTATATTTTAAGAATATATTAGCAAAATAAAACAAAATTTAACCGATTCCCTTGCATTCGGTCCATTGTTTTCCCCCTCAGCATGCGACGAAGTGAAGTTAGCTAACGGTTGAAATGAAAATACCTAATAGCAGTGCATCAGGCGCCATGTACTCGCAGTAATAAGTAAACCTTAAACTCCGCCCAAATATCGACGGAGTTTAAGGTGTGATCGAAAGAATCTTAAAGTTCACTCGCTTTGCGGAAAATAAGTCCATCATTTTTTGTTCGTCAAGTCAGAATATGTCATGCTGAGATTCAGTAAACTCACGACGGTTGACATTATGTCGATCAAGATGACTGTACGCCTGAAGAACACAAACAAAATTCTCGGTTAGGTGCAATGCCATAACAGAGATAACAGGATTGCATTAGGAAATATGCATTCTACAATTATCATCATATTGTCAATACAGGCGATAAAGTAAGTAGTCCTTTTAATTTTTGCTGAAATGTCTACAGTAAATCCCCGTTAACCATCGGATTATCACATGCAGATACTGTGCGGTCTTGGTAGGAATATACAGAGTCTATGATGCTCTGTTATTGCCCCGACATTACGAGTTTTTATGCGAAATCCCAATTTTTCGTTAATTTCTGTTTCGCGTTAGAGAGAGTTAACTGTATTTTTAAATTACCATAATTTTTACGCAGTGTCACTATTTATCTTGTAAACCGCTGATTCTTTTGAGGCTCCGTATACTTGTATTTTGATGCGCTGATTACGAAAATTAATTAACACTTCAGTAAAAAAAAATGCTAGCGTAACAAGAAAACAGTCATATAAAAGCTGAAAGTGTTCTACGTTAATGAGCTTGAAGACGTTTATGTAAAAAATTTGTTGTGCTTAGCAGACTGAAAAATGTAAAAAAAAGTAAGGTTTTTTGGGTACATTTAAGAAAAGTCAAGTTTAGAGCATTATTTCTTATACACGGGGCGATGGGAAAATTTGAAAAAAATCATGAGTATGAGGAAGGCTGTTGTGGTCCAGTTGCAGTTGAGAAATTAAAAAAATAATAAAAATTGTTGCTTAAAAGTACAAAAATGTGCAAGTATATTATCTTCAGTTCTAATACAGATATTAAAGCGATTCAAACTGCAAACTGTAATGAATAGACTCTGTATTTATTTTCAATCGCCCGTAAGGATGTGTTACTCTTATTTTTTGTGAAAATCGCGATATTTTTAGACATTTTTTTTTTAAACAAGTGACAGAAAGCAGAGGGGCCCGTTTTTGTTTACTGCCGACCTCTGGTCCTTTTCTTCGACCCGTGGCCAGGTGCCATCAAGCATTCAGAACCAGGGGTCGAAGAATGGCACCAGCAGTCGGCAGTAAAAAAAAGCCCCCCCCCCCCCTGCTTTCTGTCACTTGCTTTCTAACAAAAAAAATGTCTAAAAATATCGCGATTTTCACAAGAAAGAAGACTTACACATCCTTCCGGGCGATCGAAAATAAATACAGAGCCTATCTATTACAGTTTACAGTTTGAATCGCTTTTATATCTGTATTAGAACTGAAGATAATATAGTTGCACGTTTTTGTACTTTCAAGCAACAATTTTTATTATTTTTGAAATTTCTCAACTGCAACTGGTTCACAACAGTTTTCCTCATACTCATGAATTTTTTCAAATTTTTCCCGTCGTCCCTTGTATAAGAAATAATGCTTTAAACTTGACTGTTCTTAAATGCACCCGAAAATCCTGACTTTTTTTTACATTTTTCAGTCTGCTAAGCACAACAGTTTTTTTTACATAAACGTCCTCAAGCGCATTTGCGTAGAATACTTTCAGCTTTTATATGACTGTTTTTTTTGTTGCGCTAGTATTTTTTTTGACTGAGTTGTTAAGCTTCAAAGCCGATGTCTATAGTTGTCTCGCCGATAGTAGTCGATTTTCAAGGTAAAAACCATGAAAAACCCATAAAAATCATGGTTTTTTATGTCTATCTTAGTAAATAACAAAAATTTACAAAAAAAACTTCAAATAAATGTTGTAGATCTTTTAAAAAGATATATTTTATGCAAAACACATTTTTACTCTGCGACTAATAGTTTTCGAAAAAAACGACGATCAATATGAAAAATCACAGAAATACAAAACAATATGTAGCGGTGTGACTTAAATGGTACGAAAATATTTTCACCGTCATTCGTGTAATCAGCGAGTCAAGTCAAGAAAAGGGACAGGATGTGACCTTTCATTATTTCTGTGACCTGTCGCAGAGGTGCCTTCCCGCCCGCCACGGGACTTTGGAAAAGGGGCAGGGGTGTGACTACATTATTTCTGTGACCTATCACGGGGGTGCCTTCCCGCCCCTCACGAGACGTTGGAAAAGGGGCAGTGGTGTGACCAAAGTTATTTACCCCTCAGTCATTAACATGTCACTTGAAGGAAGGGGACTTTGGAAAGGGGGTCGGATGTGACCAAAATTATTTGCCCCTCAGTCATTAACATGTCAATTGAAGGAAGGGGACTTTGGAACATTGCAGACCATCTGTGCAAATTTTTGTGGCGTAGACGCATTCCTAAATTAGATGCTGATCCATTTAACCAGTTGATCACAGACATTAAACATTATTACCCGGGCAATTGATTATCTTCCGTTTTTTTAATAAAAAAAATAAAAATATAAAAAACCAAAAAAAATCAAAATCTGAAAAAAAAACAAAAAAAATTACTAAACATGAAAAATAGAAAAAAAATGTTTTCAAAATTCTTCAACCTTCCCGTCGTGAAGAGCGTAAGTAGTTACCAAACCGAAACCAATAGAGATACGATTTTAATCTTCATATCGTCATTTTGTCGAAAAGTATCACTCACAGAAAAAAATTTTGCTTAGTAGCTGAGATAATCGCAAAAAACCATGATTTTTATTTTTTTTCATTGTTTCGCCATGAAAATCGATTAGTCGCAATTTTTCACTATCATTTTCGTAATCAGCGCGTCAAAATACATAAATATACATAGTATGAACGAAATCGTCGGTTTACGCTATTGGGAACTCATTTCAATATCATAAATTAAGTTATCTAACAAATTTTAGGCCAAACTGAAAGTAAGTTCAATCACTTTTTACTGTGCACAATCGTAATAAGTGCGCGCATGCTATCGTCGCTTTTAAGGCGCTTTATACGGCTGTCAAATTCGCTATGGGCAAACTAAATCTAAACGGTTGAGTTGTTGAACGCCATATTTTAAGCACCTGATCTAAAGACAATTATACTGGTTAGTTCAGCTCGAGCTATACAGTACACGGTGGTATACGGATGGCGAGAAGCAAGAGCGGAAAACGGGGACTAGCCTGCATTCCCAATTGTCCCTCAAACGGCTGTCAATTTGGCCACATCGAAACTACGTCTAAACGCATGACTTGTTGGCCGCAATATTTTAACCACATAATGTAAAGGCAATTACGCCGAACCGTTTAGCTCCCTTTTTCCGAAAATGTTCTTGTTGTTTTTGCTTTTTGTAATTGAAAATTCAAAATTAAGCTTGTGCCCTAAACGACCCACCTGTGTAACCGCGTTAGTGTTTCGCGACGATTTGGATGAATCCTTATTTGCAGATGTATATCTACGAAGTTAGGAAAAAGAAAAAGGTGTGCGATATGCCCATCTAAGGATGATAAAAAAACGTCGTATTCTTGTGCGATCTGTGAAAAGCCGGTGTGTTAAAAACATCGCACGAACTTTTGTAAAGGTTGCGCTGCTTCAATTATTTACTCTCATATAATTTTTAAAAACTTTTAACCAAGTTTCTTATAAAACTTAGATGATTATATAATAACTAAATATTGATTTTTAAACGAATAGTGGATTTTTCATTAATTTATTATATGCATGAACTAAAAAAAAAGACCATATTTCCAAGTGTGCAAATAAATATAATTATGAGAACTAGAAGACACAGGACTATATTTTTCTGACAGGTCATGATTTGATCTTTAAAAATCTAAAGTGTAGTTTCTCAATATTTATTTATTGCAAAAATATGAATTTGTTCACTAAATTTCCATTTTCTCAAGTTTTTGTTTATATTTAGATTATCGTTTTGAAAAAAGGTGCATATTTAATTCTAAAACCAATTGGAACATGTAGCAGGTGCTCAGAGGAATACACATGAATTTTTCCAGATTTTTTCAAAACTTTTAAGATAGATAAAAGAACAATTAGACATAAACGATCCACTTGTGTGACGGAAGCAGCAAAAAAACTTGTGGGACGAAAGGTTAAATCAATCATAAAAATCACAATAAAATTTAAATTATAAAAGTGCATTTATTATTATATTCTTTATATTGTTACAATCTTTACTATGATTATATTATTAAAAAGTACATTCACGAATACGCAAATTATGATTCAAGTTTCAACATTTTCTTTGAACAACATTTATGTGGACGAAGTGTTATATTTTAGGTCCTTTATAATAATTAAAATAGTAAAAAAATTACGTTGGTTAACTTTGCACAATTAGTACAATTTATCTATAATAATTTGAATAATAAAACGCATAAGACAAACCAGTTGTGAAATTTACGAAAAATTAAATGTTATGAAAATATAAAACGTTTGAAACCAAAGAGCATTATCGAAAATTATCAGCGCGACTTAACAATTGTTAAACATTTAACAGTAGTAAATGATACTGCTGAAAGAAATATTACATGAATATCGAACTTTAAATGCTGATACGATTTTAAACATATTTTTTTGGAAAAATAATTATTTAAAAACAAGTTATATTTGTTGATTGTAAAAATACTGACTTGGGAAGGCAGTCGAGCCCCCCGTTTTCCGCTCTTGACCCAAGCCAGTCGTATACCCCCGTGTACTGCACACAGCGCGCCAGTTTCAGTTTGAACAGACCGGTATAATTGCCTTTAGATTATCCCAGGTAGAAATTTCGGTCGATTGCCCTGGATAAATTTCCTTATTTCTAATCGGGCGCTTGCCGGGGAAAATGGAGAGGGCCTGACTAGTTCTTTAACGCTGTTGCAGCCAGGTTCTAGCTAGAACTCATGAGCAGGCCCTAACGATAGTGCTCCTTTATCGCCCGACGATTAGTAGGGTCCCGTCTAGACCCTTTCTATTACCTGATGAATATTTGAGTTGAATATTTAATTGATATAATAAAAAAAGATGTTTAAAAAATAAATATTAATTGTATGCGAGTATTTTGGCGTTAAATATTAATGGTCCTATTTAGAGTGAATACATATATTACATTATCAAAAATTATACTGGAAATAAAATTTCTAATGCTACAGAAGTATCTAACACCTGCATCTATTCCGAAATCTATCGCATAGCAGTCAGGAGTCTTAAGCATTACACTAAACCTTCGAGTTGATAGTCGTTGAAAAAGCCATATTCATGAGCTACAGATTAGAAAAATGTAAACTCTCTTTTTCTAATTTAATATTTATTATTATACGACGTTAACCACATGTAAAATATACGAACTGTTAACAGGAATGTCAATAAAATAATTTTTAAATGAATAATTTTAATCAATTGAAATTTTTCTTCCTGTAATATTTTGTTTTTTCCCTTTGTACACTACATTACAAATTTTTACAATGGAAGGAAATGTAATTTTTTCTGAACATTTACAGTTTTTTATAAGGATAGAGTTTTTTATTTAAAAAAATAGGATACAAGTAGATTTCCCATACCTATACGATGCACGGAATTCTTTACTAGAACCTGACAAGGCACCCATCAGTTTTCTCTAGACTAGATATTCTGATAGAGGCCCTAACTAGTTTTTTCCAGACTAGATATTCTGATAGGGGCCGTAACCGGTTTTTCTAGACTACACTGAAAGAAATAATTAGACGATTAGCTTCAAGTATAAAGAAAAAAATCTGAAATATAACCTACAGCTGAGCAGGACCGACTGCAAATTTTTGTGACCCATTCTATGCAAAATGTTGCTGAGGACAAATTATTTTTGAATATTTTATTGCACGTCGATATATTATACAATTTAGTACAAGATTTCAACTAAATTCAAAAATATTTCAAGTTACTTTAAATGATTTTAGAGA
>NC_046663.1:114375275-114379236 GCF_010883055.1 Belonocnema kinseyi
AAAAAAAATAAAAAATATAAATAAATAAAAAAAAACATACATATAAATATATGAATGAATGAATTTATATATATATATATTAAGAAATTTAATCGATTTTAAATGATTTCTACAAATTTTCGAAGATTTCAAGAGATTTAACAGGCTTTAAAAATTCAAGAACATTATTTATATTTTAAAATTACTTTAAAATCTTAAAACTCATTTAAATTATCCTGAAATTCCTTAAAAGTTCTTCAAAATTACTTAAAATCTTTTAAATTCATTAAAAATATATTGAACTCTTTTAAATATTTTTAAACAGTTTGAAATCTTTTGAAATTCAATTATAAACTTTAAAAATGTTTAAATCAAATAACTCCCTTTAAATCCCTTGAAATTCCTGAAAATCTATTTTAATACTTAAAATATTTTTAAATTACATGAAGATCCTTAAACTTTTTTGAATTTTTTTAAAAACATTTAAAATGCTTTGGAATATTTTTAATTCCTTTACCGATTTTTTAAAACATATCAAATTCATTGAAATGCTACAAAATCCCTTAAAATCACTTTAAATCTTTTGAACTCATAAAAAGTAATTTAAAGTCTTTGAAATCAGGCGTAAAATAACGAAATTACTTAAAAATCCTTACCTATTGTATACATAAAATTCAAATATTATTCTGAAGATACAAAAATGAAAGGCAAATAAATGTTAAATACATAATTTATTTAGAAATTGTTTAATAGAATATTTAAGAAATCTTAATCTTGTACAAATTTTGGAGTTAGGTATTCAAAAGCTTCTTCACTAATTAATCTCGCATAACATGCACGGTACAATACATCGATTGGTATGGCTGAATCAAGCAAACAGCCGGATGCCCAATAATGCAACACTTAAACGCAGTGTTCTTTCAAATAGATAGCTGATAAAAGTATATACGTCCAATACAGCCATGATACCGAGGCATAAAATTCTTGTACCTACACTATAATATTTCGATATTGTAATTATGTATCTAATACTACACTTTTCCCAACTATCATTTGAGTCAAACAAACTTGCCTTGTCATATTAGGCTTGGTGATTTTCTTATACGTAGGTTATATAAATCTCAAATTCGTATGGCTGAGAGAGTACAATTTTCTTTCTAATCAATTAGAAATTCTCAAGCAAACCCAGTTTGCCATTAACCTCAAACTATATATAGTGTGAAGTATTATATATAATATTCATTTGTTTTATACCGAAAATTTTTAAAACATATGAATATTATACCTACTATTTTTTCCTGGGGTTGATCGATAGAATCAAATGAATTTGGTCAACTAAACAAAAATGTTGTTTATTTAATCAACATGTTTTCTTATATCAACCAAATGTGGTCAATAAACGATTAGAAAAAAACTTCACTCGCACTTCTCGTTTTTTTAATCTTGAAAAATCCCCGATCATTTTTCGGACTACTGGCCACCATATGCGTTTGAATTAAATTTGACGTTTAATTGAGTGGTTATGAGTGGATTTTTAACACATATTTTTTCTAAAAATTACTATTGAAGGGAGACAGATTTTTTCCTTGAATTAAGAAACAAAATTATATATAGTTTGAAAGAGTTTCACTTTTAGTTTCTATTGAAATAAGATTCGGCACCATACCAGGTTCCCCTTTGCCTTACACCTTACAGACATTAGAAAGTGTAAAACTCTTTTGGAGTATTTCTACAGAAATTAATTTATGTTTGGACAAGTATAAAATTGTTAAAACTTTGAAATTAATATGACATGCTTTTCTCAGAAACTTTGATATTTTTTAGTAATTCTTTCTTCAACGTTGGTCAGTGTTAGATGAAAGATAGCTTTTTAAATGTTCTATAGGGGATAAATAACGTTAAAAGCAAACCAAGTAAACGATTTCCTTTTGTGATTTTTTTTTATAAATAAGAATGTAAATTACAGGAAAATAGTTTTGTAATTTACAATATTTTTGCTAAAAGCTACACGTTAGCGAAAAAAATTATAACTGAATCTATTATATTTATCCCTGATCTGGCCACAAATATCATTGTTATGCGCCATACAATTTTTTTTTAATTCTTGTAAATTGCCCAAGATATGGAGGTAACAAAATTTAACGAAGTGATAAGGGTGATAAGGGGGGTTATCACTTCGTAAAATTTTGTTACCTCCATATCTTGGGCTATTTTCAAGATTTTCAAAAAAATTGTATGGCGCAAATGAGCGCATTTTAAGACAAATGAATCCACACCCATAACTTTGAGCGCACTTGAAGAATTATTATATTAAGATATATTAAGAATTTTTCGACGTTTTAAAAATATTTCATTGTGATTTATGATTTACAGAGAAAGAAGCAAAACTTTGTGGAAGCGTATAGGTACAATTTTTGTAATTTTGAATGGTTTTCACAATTTTTTACAAAAATTTGAGTTAGTTTTCAACTTAAAAACTAATTTTTGAATTTTTGAAGAGATTGAAAATATGCTCAACCTTCAAAACGTTTCCGAAAAAATATGAAACATTGAATAATTTCTTCCAAATTTCTAAAAGTTCTAAAGTTTGAAACGCCAAACTGACCAATTATTCCTCAGATTCTGTAACGTTCTTTAAAATAAATAAAATTTCTTTATAATTGTAAAATCAAAATCATAATACTGATTATCCTGCTTTCATATCTACAAATGTGTTAGTATAATAGTATGTATAATATGTTATTATTAGAAGATGAGTTTTAGTGTTAATCAACAACAATTTCTCTTCCTTTTGAGTTTCTTAATTCGCTTATATTAATATTATCTTTACAATTATTGAAAAATATATGGAAAAATTTAATCACAAAATTGTTATTTTTTTATTATCAAAACAAAAATAAGGAATTGACATTTTACGCAAGAAATCAGTAAAAGCTTTCTATTGAAACTTACTCATAATTCACTATCATAAGCTATTGTGGTAAAATGATTGTTTTGAAATATAATAGTATTATTATTCATAATTTTTAATAACATTTTAGTTTAGCGATATTTTTGAAATTATTATCATTTAGTCACAAAAGAAATAATATAAAATTTGATATTTTTGAGGATTTTTAGCAAAAAAATGTCTGTCATGCTGTTATATCACTGATATCACGATCTTCAACAAATTTAAAATTCCATTTCTAATCGCTATCCGAAGCTGATTTTGAAAACCCATGAAATTTTTATCTCCAAATTCTCGGTCGTTTTTGCCGCAATTAGCTAAGTATTTGAGATTAAACTTTATTTACCCCTATGCACACGGTTTATATCTCCAGAGTGTCCTTATGTACGTGCCCTCGAGGGGTGGTAATAGATTTAATAGAAGCTTTTTCAAGTGCTTTGGCTGAAGTTAAGAAAGCCAAGTAATAAATTGGGAATTAGAGCGCGATAATGGACGGATAGGAAATGGATAGAGATACAGGTATTGATAGTAATAGTAGAAGAATAACGTACTATATAGCAACAGTTTGCTTCGCGTAGGGCTGCAAACGATAAATGCTACCACAGGAGGGATCAATAATGGTGACACGCTTACCGAGTAAACCTGGCCCAGTTTCAGCTTGACCTCATTCTTGCCGGCTTACTCGCCTTCCTTCCTTCATTCCTATCTATTTAGAAGCTAGCTAGCCAGCTAGCTTACCTTCCACCTCTTCCACCTATATCTACAATTACGACTCAAAGAAGACATATGCATATCGAGCAGTGCTGCCGTTTAGTGAATGTACTTGAAGTTATGAACGTTCATATGAACGAAATTAAAGATTTTTTTTCCCGAATTTTTGTTTGCCTAAATCATTTAGGATGACAAAAAATTATATTCCATCGGAAGAAATTTTCGAAATTTTTATTTTTTGAGGGGTTGAATACCCTTACAAATCACCCATTATTCAAACCTGCCAAACACAATTTTGATTGTCGATGTTTGAAAATATTA
>NC_046663.1:114379336-114384122 GCF_010883055.1 Belonocnema kinseyi
CTTTCCGACAGAATATTTTTTTTTGCCGTTCTAATTGATTTAGGCAAAAAAAATTGAAAAATAATTTTTTTTAATTTCGTTCAAATGAACGTTCGTAACTTCAAGTACATGTTTAGTGAGACAAATAATAATCATTTAAAATTTTAAAGAATCCGCAAATATTTAATTTTCTTATGACTTTAAGTTTTCTTACAAAGTTTCGATATTATGTAGTAAAGTGGTTCACAGGGAAAAATGAGATTGAAGAGTTGAACATTCAGTGCAGGAATTGTTAAATAATTTGAAAATTTTGGCAATAGACTCATAAGATACGAGAAGGAATCTGAAACTGCACACTATTCATTAGAAAAATTGATCTCTCCTGAATGAAACCTTAACTTTTATTTATTTAAAGTAAGTTTATACGCTGTATAAGTTATGACCTACATTTTGAGTATGTCATCCTTTGAAAAAATGAAACTAAAGTCTCTCATCGAAACCTTGTTTTCTCAACAGCAACAAAAGAAAGAAAGCATAAATAACTAAATTTTCGATTACTACTTATTTAAAATCTATATACCGTGTCTTAATTTTTTGACGGACGACGTCCTTAATCAAAGTATAGTTTATAGTGTTCTACTGAGAACTCTGGTGAGAATGCGCCGCTTCAATAATTCTCGGGTAGTACTATGGTGTACGTGTGATTGTAGAGAGGCTCCGATTTCTGCTGTGCAACTTGGGTTCAGTTCTCAGAAACTATGTTTTTTTTATCTAACTCGACTTTTTTCTGTTTCATCAAATAAATGTTCATAATTGAATGCTGAAAACTTAGTCTATGTGTAGGTAAATTTAGGTTTATGGAACAAATAGTGACTATCTCGACCCGCCAATACCCGCCGTGACGCTTTGTGCGCTTTTAAATCCTTTTTAGCCAGTAATTCTTTAGTTTTGCGCGTATAGAACTGATTCCTATTCTGGACGAGACTCAGTGCAGTGGGTTAGAGGAGTTAGACCGTCAACGAACTGTAATCGCTTTATTTCTCTGAAGAAGTTAATACCGCGATTACACTTGAATAAATAAGTTAATTCCAAAATCAAATGTATTTACAATGCTAGTTTAGTATGAATAACGCGACTACCAGCACTAAAGGCCATTTCTCTCCATAAGAAGTATGTGGACAACTATTTTTTGATATTCGCTATAATTTTCGTAATAATTATAAAAATAAACTTTAAAAATTTGTCTTTAAAACATTGCAAACCATAATAAATTTCTACAAAAAAATAGGCCCTAAGCAAATTCATTGAGCCGAGTTTATGTATGGAGAAATTAAAAAAAAGACCTTGATTTATAATTAAATCTTGAATTAAATATATTCATTACATATTCTACGATCTATAGGTGAACATAAGAGGAAGGAGTAGTACTAATTTAAAACCGCTTAATTAAAAATATAGTTGCCGGGTGACTATCTCATATAATAGGTAAATAAACAGTTTTTTACATTCAATTCTCGACGTTTTGAGACCTCCTGAGTCAGAAAAAATAGGTTGTACGAAAATATCTGTCGGTCGGTCTGTCTGTAGTCTGACGACACGATAACTTTTAAAGGAATTTTTTTTATTTAAATTTCCTTTTATACACTGTTCTGTGGTCCAAAAATATAGTTAAAGTTCGTTAACCAGCCTTCTACTGCCAATATTTATGGTTTAGCCATGGAAAGTCAAACCAAAAAACGTAATAATTCAACTTTCTCGCGAAACTACGCAAGATACAGTAAAAAGGCAAGTGATCAACAATTTTTTTTTTAAAGTTCTATAAAATTGCTCTGTACTATTTTTCAATAGACACAAGAGTTTTTGTTTTAAACGTGGAAAATGCCATAAAAATTCGAAAACTCAAATTTACAACGAAACAACGCAAATCACGATGAAATGGTCAACAGGAAAATTTCTCGTCTCGAATAAACCTACAAAATTGCTATTTACCATTTTTCAATTGCATCCACAGTTTGGCGGGAAAATTTGAATTTTCACATTCTTAGCATATAGATGGAATGTCTTGGTTTTGTGTTATTTTGACCCTATCCTGTTTTCTTCAATTCTCGACGTTTCGAGACCCCCTGTGCCAGAAAAAAATGGGATTTAAGAAAATGTCTATCTGCCTGCCTGTAGCTGACGACGCTCTAACTTCCCATGTAGAAATTTCGATCGGGGTTTAGTAGGGCCCTGGATAGATTTCCCTATTTCTAATCAGGCGCTCGTCGAGGAAAATGGTGAGGGCCTGGCTAAATCTGTAACGCTGTTTTAGCCAGGTTCTAGCTAGAACTTCTGAGCAGGCGCTAACGAGAGTACCCTTTTATCGCCCGACGATTAGTAGGGCCACGTCCAAACCCTTTCTATTACCTGATGAATATTTAATTGAGTTGAATATTTCATTGATATGACAAAGAAGGTATTCAACAAATAAATATTAATTGATTGCGAGTATTTTGACTTTAAATATTAATGGTCGTATTCAGATTCGATTACATATATTGCATGTTTAAACATTATTTTACAAATAATATTTATGATGCTATAGAGTATCGAACACCTACATCTATACCTAAATCTACTGTCTAGCAGTCGGGAGTCTTAACCATTACGCTAAACCTTCAAGTCGATAGTCGATGAAAAAACCATACTCATAAGCTACAGCTCAAAAAATTTGTAACTCTTTTTCTAATTAAGTATTTATTATTATACAACAACATGTACATGTGAACTATAAGTGCTGTTAACAGAAGAATAAATAAAATAATTTTTAAATCGATCATTTTAATCGGTTGAAATTTTTCTTCCTGTAATATTTTGTTCTTTTCCCGTTCTAGACTACTTTAAAATATTTTACAATGACAGAAAATGTAATTTTTTCTGAACATTTAGAGTTTTTCAGAAGGGAGAAATTTAAAAAAAAAACCAAGATACAGATAGATTTTTCATACCTATACGAGGCATGAAATTCTTCACTAGAACCTGATCGGGCACCCATCAGTTTTTTCTAGACTAAATATTCTGATAGGGGCCCCAATCAGTTTTTTCTGGACAAGATATTCTGATAGGGGGCCCAACCAGTTTTTTCTAGACAAGATATTATGATAGGGACCCCATCGGAACACAACTTCAAATAGGGGAAGATGGGGAAATTTCTGCACGGGTTTTAAAGGGATTTTTACATTCTCATCAGAGAAGGTATTATACGAGGTGTGTTCAAAAAATAAGGTGACTTTATGGTTTGCTCAAAAAATATTCATTTATTCTTCAATATTTATGTTGTTCCCTTCTAAGTAATCCCCCTCAGATATAATACACTTGTGCCAACGCTTTTTTCTATCATCGAAGCACTTCTGATAATCATTTTGTGGTATAGCCTTAAGTTCTTTCAGCGATGCAGTTCTTATCTCCTCAATCGTTGAAAATTGATGTCCTTTCATGGGTCTCTGCAGTTTTGGGAAAAGAACAAAGTCACTGGGGGCCAAATCCGGTGAATATGGAGGCTGAGGCATGACTGTGGTGCTGTTTTTGGTCAGAAAATCTTTCACAAGCAACGATGAATGAACAGGTGCATTATCGTGATGCAAAAGCCACGAATTGTTTTTCCAAAGTCCCGGACGTTTTTTGCGTATCTCCTCTCGCAAACTGCGCATAACTTGAAGATAATACTTCTCATTAACCGTACGACCTTGTGGTAAGAATTCCTGATGCACTACGCCACGGTAATCAAAGAAGACAGTGAGCAAAACCTTCACATTTGACTGAACTTGACGTGCTTTTTTCGGTCTTGGAGACTCAGGATGCTTCCACTGAGACGATTGGGCTTTAATTTCGACGTTATAACCATATACCCACGATTCATCCCCAGTTATAACCGTTTTGAGAAAATCAGGATCATTATTGACTTCATTCAACATCTCCTGAGCGATGGTCATGCGATGGATCTTTTGATCAAAATTAAGCAGTTTTGGAACAAATTTCGCTGACACACGTCTCATGCCCAAAACGTCCGAAAAGATAGCATGGCATGAGCAAACCGATATGCCAACATTTTCAGCAACTTCTCTGATGGTAATTTGGCGATTTTTCAACACCGTTTCTTCCACTGGTTGAACGTTTTCATCTCTTGTTGACGTGCTGGGACGTCCAAGGCGAGGTTCGTCTTCGACATCCTCTCGGCCTTCTTGGAACAGCTTGTACCACTTATCACATTTTTCTTGCTCAGAGTAGACTCACCGTATGCAACTGTCAACATTTCAAGAGTTTTAGAGCACTGGATTCCATTTTTCACACGAAATTTAATGCAAACTCTTTGATCCTTTTTTTTCGAAAGAAGAAAATCTCCGAGCACACCAAACCCTTCTAACCTTTTAAGCCTCTGCCAGAAAAACAACACGAGCTATATAGTCAGGCTGCGAGCACGATAATTTTTGACAAAAATAATATATTGGATTGACGGATATTTATGGTATTCAAAAAGACAAACAATTTATATTGATGATATTTTTTTATACATCCAAAATTTACCAGAGTGATAGCATTTACAAAATTAAAAAAAAAACACGAAAATGAACAAAGTAAACAATAATGAACCAAGTAACTCACGATATGAAAAAATTCAAACTTCAAAAAGTGTTTATTTTTTAATGCCCTACAAGAGTACCATAACAACTTTTTGAATTTTCTTGAAAAATAGAAAATTCAAATTTGGCAACATAAAAGAAGAATGACCTTCTCAGCATAAAACACTAACCAGATGTTACTCTCGGTT
>NC_046663.1:114384132-114397059 GCF_010883055.1 Belonocnema kinseyi
CCCCTCGCCCGCAACCACTCATTAATCAAAGTTTCATGCGTCACTGAGGCTCGGGATATAATTTAGAAGTTAAAAAAAGGTAAGGCTGATGTCTAGACCGTATGTGTAACGTGTAAATCATAAAAATAAAATTAGAAATGAACAAATTCAGTTTTTGAAAAACTGGTAGAAGTTGCAATAAAATGTTCAATACCAAAACATTTGTTTAAGAATACGCATTTTTTAAACTAGACAATCAAACTACGTCGGTTTTGATATCAATGCATGCTATGAATTGTAATAATATACATTAATGGAAAACATATACAATTACAGGGACAGATTCGAGTGCGAAGCACGAGATACGTGATGAAAATTTGTACCTTAAATCCGAAGAAGCTTTAACAAAAGAGAATTCACTATCATCAAATTACTACTGTCGATGATTTGACCTTCATTTTAAAAAAATGTATGCACAAGTGTGGGCAATATACAAAGACCGACCACGGAGCGCGAGGTAAATACATTATCGAGCGCGAAGCGGGTGGATTTTTAGCATTAACATTTGACACTGCAGTCTATTTACACAAGTACATAAATTAGAGGAACTGAAAAGGGGTAGGGTTTTTAAAAAATTTGGCACTACTCATTTAAACATGTTGCTGATATAATAAATAAATTTTTCAGGCGTTTAGTACTCCCTTTCTTACATTTTAAACTCTTTCTGAACTTTTATGCATATGTACTTTATAAAAAAAAAGACGAACTCTGTATAATGCAAACAATCGCTTTTACCTACGGGTATGAAACTTTTTATGATTACAGTTCCTAATTTCACCCAGCAGGAAAAGTGCGAAACTACCCTTTGCCCAGCTATCGTGTTTAAATTGAAATAATATAATATCAGAGTTAATTAGCCATTTAAATGATATTTATATTAAGGCCATGTGACGAGTGGGTCACGTGACCAGATTTCTACCTTACCCTCATTTTTTTTATGTCCCAACTTATTTTCACACAAAGCGCCACAATGAGTTGAAAAATTGAGATAATAAATAAGGAGCACTAAGAAAGGTGAGTCTGGTCCTAAATTTCAATAATTATGAAAAAAGCCAAAAAAAATTATTTGCAACAAAAAACTTTTTACAAATTTAGGACCAGACCCGCCTTTCTTAGTCCTTCTTTTTTAGTACCCCAAATTTTCAACTCGATGTGGCATTTCGTGTGATAATAAGTTGGAAAATAAAAAAAGTGGCGGTAAGGTAGGAATCTGGTCACGTGACCTACTCGTCACGTGGCCTTAAAAAAATCTAAACCTCTATAAACATATGTTTCTTTAATTGAAAAGTACTTATCATATAAGCTAAGTGTAAAAGAAAGTCTAATGTATGAAAACAGTATTTATTGGTTTTGTTACCTTTATATTTACATGTATTATTTTTAGAAAAAGCAGAAATTCTTAAAGTTTTTATAAAAATGTTTCGTTAGAGTTAGACGCAAAGATATATCAAAGGTTAATTTTCGACACGGGGTGCTGATGCGGTAATTTGGGTTATTTTTACACGTTTGACTCTTTTCTCAAAATTTGAACATCAAAAGGCGATCAGCGCCGCAGTTTCGCACTTTCTCCCCTGATGAGTCAGGTTGGGGACGAACTTCTTATACAGGCTTGAATGGCTGATATGACATACCCCTACTTTTATTTCTGAAATTACGTAAGATCGAAAATTTTTGCGGACCATAAACTGGGGTCCATAAACGACGTCACATTGATGTGAGAGAGAAAGAAATATGATTCCAACGAAACTGACGAGGTCCAAAGATACATAAACTGTAACATCATTCATTGGATCTAAAATGTTAGAAACTGATCGAAATCCAACTTATTTCGTGAAGTGAAAAGCACAAAATTGGATTTGCCCCCGTGTGTATATGAACATAACAAAAAATAATTTTGAAAAAGAAACTTCTGAAATGGGGTCTAGGTTGTCGCTTGTTATGAAATTACTTTCAATTATTATTGTTATTATTATAAATTATATAATCGTAAAACTCCTATCGATTTCCAATGTTTAAGATGTCCTACAATGTTCACCATCAAAGACTGTTAAAACTTAATCATCGCTTTTCTAAAAGAGCAGTTTTTCGGATGTCCGAATTCGGGCTTTTCCCATATGCAATTTTATCAATTGATCGGGACCAAACCTTGGTTTAAAAGATAATAAACAGAAAGTAAATAAACATTGAATCAAGGAAATATTGATTTGAATATACGGGCGATACAATATTTTTTTATCCAAGAAAATTGGTCTTGTCTCGAGAAAATGTACGTATTTGGTTACAGAAAATTAAGCTTCTTCATTTTAGCACCTTTTTCTAAAACAATAAAAATTGTCTATCATAAATAAATTATTGTAGCGTTTGTATCTGGATCAATATTTTCTTGATTCAATGCTAATTTCTATTTCTTGTACGGCCAAACATCGTTCTTTAATTTAGACGTACACAAGTGTCCATGATTCAACTTTAATTAAATTTTTTCAAACATGGTAAATACTATAACTTAAATCGAAAACTGTGATTTAAACTTCTGTAGAATTACAGCCATAAATTATAATTGCAATTTTTTCGAATGGTTTTTAAAGAAGGTTCTTAAAGCACCTACGGCTTTCACGATTACCTTCTCATTACGAAACTCGCGCTCGATAATTTGTGTCCAATTGAAAAACTTCATCAAGATAATTGGTAAATTCTGTAAAAAGCTACTTTAAACAACGCTTTAAACGTATGGATCTCTTAAAACCAAAATTCCTTATTTCTGAAAATGATCCAACTTCTAGAACTTTTGTCTAATTAAGCAGTTTCAGGATAATGGTTTCGAGAAAAATGTTGAAAAGCATATAACTTTTTGAAGTTTTATCTAATTTAAAAATGTAATTAGGATAATTTTCAAGTTTTTTTTGACGTGTACCAGAAAATTTGACAAATTTTCTAAAACTCATAAAAAATTGTGATTCAAATTTTGAAAAAAGTCTAACTTTTTGAATTTCTAATTTTCATCGAAATTGAACTTAACCTTTATTTTTGGAACCTCAAGAATTTTCGGATTCTGTGAGTGCCAAAACGTAAAGATAAATCAAAAACCAGATATAGAAAATTTGGACGATTACATTACACTCTCATGAAAGAGAATGTGAAAATTTGAATATCTTACAGAATTTGATTTTAAATGATGAAAACCGATTTGGTGTAAATTTGGAAAATTTATATTCTGCAAATGTGTGAAATTGACGTTTTATAACAACTGTTTGTAGAAAAAAAATTCATAGACAAAAAAACGTTCATAAATTAAAAAAAGGAGTATCCATGTCATAAAGGTGTGAAGCTGTCTCCAACCATTCTTTATGTTAACCCCTTCGTTGACAGAGAGAATTCGACAAAAAGTGACCAAAATGGCAGGAAAATTTGTTATCCTGAAAATTTGTATCCTGGAGTTTTTGGGGTCGCTGAATCCGAATAGAAAGTCGAAATTCAGAAATCCAAAGTGGCGGATCCAATATGGTGGACGAAAATACAAAAAACGGCTAGATTTGAATCAATTTCGGTACTTACAGGTTTTTGGGGTCGCTGAACCCGAAAGTGAAGTCAGAATTAAAATTTTTTACATGGCGGACGAAAATATGCGCCATTTAAAATTTTTGAATTTTTACTTCAAATTCTATTTCAGCGACCCCAAAAACCCGTAATTACCGAGATTGATTCAAATCGATCCTTTTTTTGTATGTTCGTCCGCCGTATTGAATCCGCTATTTTAAATTTTCGAATTTTGACTTCAGATTTGGATTCAGCGACCCCAAAAACCCCCGAGTAAGGCTTAAATGCAAAATCGGAGTAAGTTAAATAGGCAAATAGAAGATTGACGCATTATGCGTCAATGCCATACAGGGCACGGAAAATTTTGACGCATTTTGCGTCAATGCCAACGAAGGGGTTAATTGTGTTTTGTCATTGAGCGAAGTAATCTGAATGTATTGATCAGAGTTCGATTACATGTGTGCTTTAAGGTAAAAATTATGTTATTAATTAAACAAAATGTCGAAGAAGGCAAAGCGAAAAATAAAATTTTACAATGACATACAATATCGATTTTACAATTTATATCCTTTAGAACACCCACTAAGGTACCATTTAGAGTTTAGTTGTCGTTTTGGGCTTCATTTCAACAAGTGGGGTTCATTTTTGTTGCAGCTCCTTTGGAACCAAAAATGGGTTCCAATGGAAACCCCAGTTTTTTCTGTGCATAAAAGTGCAAGGTAAATGGGTTTTATTGACACCAATTTCTTTCAAGGAATTACCTTTCTTCGTCATAGATTTATTCACAACTTAATCAATATTATTTGTATCATATTAAACCTTGAGTTATTTATTATACTCGTATGTAATTGAAAAAGTTCTGGCTCTATATTTCTCTAGTGTATAGGTATAATCCATTAATAATGTTTAAACTCAAAATAATTTTTAGTTTTCATGACCCTTTTTTATATTGAATTATGTTGGACAAAGAGTAGACTTATTTCCTTCATATCACAAATATTAAATTATTAGAAAATGACATAATATCCTAGTTTTTTTACATATAACGACTTTAGCAATTTCAGTAACAACTGTCAAGATTTATGGTTCGTTTCTACTTCCTGATGTATATTTCCGAAAATACTTTAACATTGTCCCTGGAACACCACTTCAGCATTCCCTCCTTTTCATATTTTTTAGCCAACAATAATTATTCGCCCGTCTCGTGCAGATTGGCATCCTTTCCGGCCTCGCCTTGAAGACTGTCGTTTCTTTTCGACAATGCGGATAAACCGTGCGATAATTACAACAGTGATTGGGCAACAGCCACCGCCACGCAGAGCAACGGCTGTGATGTTTCTCTTTTCTTTTTTTAAAATCCCACTGGGAATAATTTATTCCATACCATCTACACGATTGTATTTTAAACCCCATGTATATTGCTGTGAAAAGGTCCATTAATGAGGAGTAAAAGTGTCGGACATTCACGTATAAACGTGCATTTTATTTCATGTAGTATTTTTTGCATCTTGCAAAAATATATATGGTATTGCACATTTGTTTCATTTATCTTAATAATAGTTACACGATTTTAAATTAATTTTGTATATAATTTTTTATTTTCTTCCATAATACCTTCTTAAGTTAAATATTTATCGCATAGATTTTTTCATACATTTTTTACTGAGTGCACTATGAACATAATTTTATGTGATAAAGAAACTTTCTTTGAATGTTAAGATAAATAACATTTTTTTATATTCTCCATCATAAAAGCGAATTTTTGAAGGATATAATTCTTTATAGATTTTCCGGCGAAGATTTGAGTTCACATAAAAATGAAAAATTGTTGAAACGAAATTTCCTCTCTAATTATGAAAGCCACGTCCTTAAATGTACAAAATGAAATTGGTCAGCGACTTTAATTTATTCGAATATTTATTTGTGCCAATTCGAATATAAAATTCATGTGAAATAGACATCTTTAAGTCTCAAATAAACTTTGCGCGCAAAGAACCACACTTCCATCTTTATTTCTTCATCCGCAGCCGTACATCGTGAGACAGAAAATATCATTAGTTCTGTATGCGCAACACACACGCATTCACACACTGAGGATGTCTCTTCGTTGCGTCACACATGCTTACAATAAAATACGACAAGAAAATCCATATATACGTATAGAGACACGAATGTAATCCGCACACTTGTGCGTTCCGCGTAAACTTATAAATATAGAGATTAACCCATACAATCGAGAGTTGTTGCACACTGCTATAAAAGTACGTTGGTGGTAGGATACACACATGCGGCAACAACACCTCTCTTGTGGAAGAAACTGTGTCAAGGGCAGAACCAACAGGGCACCGGTCCGTGACGAGTCGAAATGAAACGCGATGAAAGTACCGACGAAGTTTACCTGCACAGAGCTCGTCTGTGTGAAATACGCTATGCGCATTTCGTGGCCGAGCTTCACGTCGAATTTACCAAGTGTTTCGGCTCGACGCGATTCTGAAATCAACCCACTTCCCCCTTACTCTAACTCTTTGTCTATCCTTTACCGCATATATTACGGCAATCACGGGCCCTCGACTTGTTGCTACCTCGAATATAAAAGAGCTGGATTTTTGACACCACAATATATGATATCGATTTTTAAATTTTCTTTAAGTCATCTCAAATAAGTGAGAATTTTGCATTCTTATAAGGTGAAAGATTATCCAGACAACGTTAAAAATCGGAAATTATCTTCAATTCGTGTAAAGTTTATCTGGCAAGGTTGATTTTTGTTGCGGTGAATCTTTCACCTAGAATCAATGTACACTTTATCTTTCGTTTTTTCTGTGAAGGTCTTTTGTTTCAGGCGTCATTCATTTTACTGACACTCTTTTTATTAACTATTTGTCGCCATACTTTTCTGTCCTGACATACTTCTCCAGCTTCTTTTACGTCCATGCATTTTTTCTTGCAGGATCTCGTCGTTCATTTGGCATTCTCTCAACATGCCCGAACCATCTTAACCGATTTTTTCCCATGTGCCTACTAACGTTTCTTCTGCACCAAATTCTTTGAAAATTATCTCGTTACGCACTTTGTTCATCAGAGTTTTCCCGCATATTATGCGCAAGCATCTTATGTCAATTGCGTTAATTTTACTCTTATCTTTTTCTGGATAGGTCCGCGTCTCGCTACTGTATAGTATAGTCGGTACTAATATAGAAGTATGTATTGCTATTTTAGCTTTATTTGATATATTTTTACTTATAAGCAGGGGCCCTGCTTTAACAATAACCTTCTTACCTTTGTTTATGCGTCTATCTAACTCCTCGTCCATCTTCCCATCCCTAGTAAATAAGCTACCAAGCTATACGAACTTATCAACTTGTTCAATTCTCTCATCATTTAATGCAATGTTGCACATTGTTTTCTCACTCTTCCCTTCGAACACCATAGTTTTTGTTTTATTTGCTTTAATTTTGAGGCCCATGCTCTTCATGTTTGCATTCAGTTTATTCAACATTCTTTGCAAGTCGTATATGATTGACTCTGGCATAACAACCTTATCATATGCGAACGCAAACCCACTTACCTTTACTTTTTCGAGATCCACACCTTTTTCGTCGAAAAGAGCCATTATTAAAAACTTGTACATGAATAATATAAACAACCATGAAGACATAACGCATCCTTGTCTAATAGAGTGTTAAGTATGCCTTTACTATAAATTCTGGTTAAAAGTCTCAGAAATTTCTGGTTGACAATTTTCAGGTTAATGTTACCATAAATTCGGGTAAATGTAACTAGAAGTTCTGGTAAGGTTTACCCAGAAATATTTACTAGACAGTTTTCTGGTAGCTTAAGAATACAACATTCTGGTCAACATAACCAGATATTCTGGCACACTTAACCAGATGTTCTGATAAACTCAACCAGATATACTGGTAGATGTCGATTTTCGACTATTGAATTTCGATACTCTACTACCTTCACGGAGTTTTCCAAACCCCCTCTGAAATTAAAAGGACTACATGTTACTCGTACATTTCCCTAAAGAAAATAATCCAACAAAGTTTCCGACAACAAAGTGCAGCAACTATGTTCCGCTTCGCTATCATGTATCCTCCCTATAATCTATAGGTGAATATATGTATGTAGTAATAAATGGCGATAGATACAACACTCGAAGCAAAAGTAGCGTCTTGTTGGTCAATATCCACATTCTTGAACATTCACTTTATTTATTTTCACAATGTTAAGATTTTAGAGAATACTTTTCAAACACACCCAAAAAATCTGACGTAACTGAAGTTTGCAACGTTTATAAACGAAAATAAATGTAAGTTTTTTATCTCTTATACAATTTTCAAAGACCCTAGGTGTCACCAATCACAAATAATCATTAAAAGAAATTTCGGACATTTTATAATTTCGTTTATAAACGTTGCAAACTTCAATCAAATAAAAATCTGTGCCTGATTTGAAAATATTCCTGCAGCACTGATGTTTAGACATATAACGCGCAATTTCTTCTTATAACACTCCTAAATTCACGGTTTACTATAATTATTTATACTTATATAGCTGAGAATACAATTAACAAATCGCGATTGTTCGAGAATTGGGCATTTACGCCAAAGCGTCATTTGACATATCCAGCAAAATGAAATGAGACAAAAGACAGATTTCTGATAATCGACAACAGATCGCAACACTTGTGTTACCAGAAATATTAACCAGAATAGTTTTAACCGGAAAAAATCAACCAGAGTTCATTAACTAGAAATTTCTAGTCATTATACGGTAATTTCAGATTAAAATAACTAGAAATTTTTTAATCAGACGCGTTTAGTAACTTTAATTAGAACTTTTTTGAGTGTATATATTGTTTGTATAGCTTGCACGACCCATCAATTGACTCCGTACTCTTTTAGGATTTTCCAAAGTTTACTTCACTCAAAAAAAAGTTATACTTAAAGTTACTAGACGCGTATGGTTAAAAAATTTCTAGTTATTTTAATCCGAAATTATGGTTAATATAACTAGAAATTTCTAGTTAATGAACTTTGCTTGATTTTTTCTGGTTAAACCTGTTCTGGTTAATATTTCCGGTAATAGAAGTGTCGCGATCTTTTGTACGATTTCCAGAAATCTGTCTATTGTCTTATGTAATTTTGCTGGATGTGTGATTTGAAGCTTTAGCGTAAATCTCCAATTCTCGAACAATCGCGATATGTTAATTGTATTTTCAGTTATATAAGTATAAAGAATTATAGTGAAATGTGAATTTAGTTGTGTTATAAAAAGAAATTGCGCGTTATCTCTCTAAACACCAGTGCTACAGGAATATTTCCGAACCAGGCACAGATTTTTTCGGTGTCTTTGAAAAGTATTCTCTAAAATATTTACCCGTCAGCATCAAAGGTTTTTTTTTGTCTCAAAATTTTCGTGAAACGCAAGCATAATGATGACTTGGATATCAATACAGTAGGTGCCAGGTTTTGTCAACACGCGTCCAGCCGTTTCAGAACTACGCTATGATGCCATATGGCATCACTGGGCGTAACACATGAGCGATACAAAAATTACGCGTCTGCGTTCGCAGCGACGCCATATGGCACCCTGGGACACTTATGGGTTAATATTGTGAAAATAAATGAATAACGTAAATGTTCGAGAATGTGGGTGTTTACCAAGTGATCTACCTGTATATGATGTAAGATCACGAACAAAATAGTCTTAACGAATACTTTCAGAAACAGAACGCATCAATAATACGCTTCTTTTGCTTCGAGTGTTATATCTATCTCTATTTATTACTACATATGTATATTCACCTATATATTCTAGAGAGGCGACATTATAGCGAAGCGGAACGTAGGTGCTGCACTTCGTTGTCGAAAAATTTTGTTGGATTATCTTCTTTGGGAAAATGTAACATGTTGTCCTTTTAATTTCAGAGGGGGTTAGGAAGACTGCATGAAGGTAGAAGAGTATCGAAATTCAATAGTCGAATATCGACATCTACCAGAATATCTGGTTGAGTTTACAAGAACATCTGGTTAAGTTTACTATAACTATTGGTCATGTTGACAAGAGCGTTGTATTCTTAAGCTACCAGAAAACTGTCTAGTAAATATTTCTGGTTAACCTCACCAGAACTTTTGGTTACATTTACCTGAATTTCTGGTCACCTTAACCAGAAAATTGTCAACCAGAAACTTCTGATACTTTTAACCAGAATTTTTTTTAATGTTCTATCTACCTTGTCATAAACCCACTTCGGACTTCCCAAATCTTTTCTTCTATTGTTTCCATTACCCGAGGAATAAGTATTTTTGAGTATATTTTACTTACGGTACTTAATAAGCTGATCCCTTTTTAATTATTGCAGACGCTTTTATCTCCCTTTTTTTTGTATATTGGTACTATAATCGCTTTTTTCCAATCAGTCTACGCCGGCAGACTTACCGTTTTTCAAGTTCCTAATTATATCCCTAACCTCAGTGACACAGACTTTCTCAATTGAGTATTCTAACTCATCGTGTTCTACATCGCAGTTGTGGTGTCCTATAGCTTCATCTCTGAATTGGCCCCTAAAATAATCTATCAAACCGTCTAGTATCCCGTTTGCATCATATTGAATGTCCCCATTACTATTTCTCATGTTGAAAAATTCTGTACTATTATTTCCCCTCATTTGTTTATAAAGCAGTTTCTCGCTTCCTTCAAAGTCGTTTTGTATTTTCTTAATCACATCATTTTTTATTGGAGCTTTGTAAATTAGACAGTTTGAAATTAATAGCGTCTTAAGTTGTGCAGTTTAACTTCGATCTTCAAAAGTGAGACTGAATTGTTTGAAATGAAGTTGCAATGGAAATGAGATGGTCCAGTATACAAATACAGCTATTGCTAGATTCACGTTTCAGTTTGAAACTGAACTTTTCGCATTTACAAAACAAAATTCTCATTCTGAAAAAAAAACAAATAAATTAGCATCGGATGAGCTTCAGCAAAAATTAAAACTCACCGTCTGGCCCCGACTCATTATAGTCCATTCGTGAATTTCACGAATGGAGATTAATATAAATAAACTCAAAACTATCAAATGGTCCTCTCCTTTCGAAGGCCACCTTAATATTTTGAATTGCCAATTAGGTTATTTTAATTTAAAATTAAAGTACGACAGGCAGGAAAAGAAGAGGGTTCAGACTACAAAATTTAATTATACTTTCGAGAAACGTAAGATTATTGTAGATGGTGTCAGTTTCGAGGAAAAGGTTAGTTTTTTATGAAAAAAAAATGGATGATAACCAGAAATATTTTAATTAACTATTTTAATTTCTTGAAAAAAAATTATGTTTATAAAACTTCTTAACAAATTAGAAAAAGTTTTTCCGCAACAAGATTCCCTACAACTTGAAATTTTCGAATACTTCCAAAGAAAATTAGCGGGAAAAATTGAGCTATCATTTATTATAGCGTTTTATGTTTTCAAGTCTGTTAAGAAGCAATATGGACCAAACAACTTTTAAACAAAAATGAAGTTTTGAATTAAATATTTCTGGTTATTTTAAATATTATTTACAGAATATGCATTTAATTAATTTTTATTATTATTTATTAATTTCGACCTAATGGACATTTTTATAAGTTGAAATGTCATTGTTTATGATAAAAAAGAAAAATAACTTTGCTTAGCATTTTAAACTTCGCGCGAAACCAATTAGATGCCGAATGCGACGCATGCGCAGTTGAGTAACTAGCTCTTGTTGGAATCCCTACACAATTGGCATTTTGCATTTTAATTGTACTACATGATTCTGAAATCCATGTTATAAAAATTTGTCCTTAATGTATGTCTGTAATGACTTTATTATTAATACAGAATCAAAGTTTCAATAACAGAATCGATTGTATCACATATTTTATTCTCATAATCTAAAAACATTACAATTGTTTGCATACTGCAATCCATTTCTTGTCAATAGATTTGATAATTCGAACTCTACCTTAAATCGAAAAACCTTGAGTTCTTAAATAATAATTTAAAACAAAAGAACTTGATCAATTTCATCATATACTAATATTTGACTCATCTAATGGTAAATAAACTAATTTTACCCGAAACAATTCAATTGATTATTAATGTATTTGAAGTTAGGTTTCAATGAGCCCGCAGAGTGTAATTACTTACTCTCATCTTCCTCACGCAGGTTTCGAGGTATACTGGCTGGTGTTTGGTGCATCCAAACACGTGGATTACTCGCATTATCCATTTTTAATCATTGATGGAATATTATAAACGTGTAGTATAAGTATACAAATTTCACTGCACTGTCAGAAAATATCAAGCAGCACTAGTTCTGCGAGCGCATAGAGATGGCGTTTCAGTAGAAAATCGGTCGGGCCCAGGTATGGGCCACAGAGTTCTACCAATCAGGGCCACATCGGTATTAAGTTTGAAATCGGGCGATTTCTGCACGGGATATGAATGATTAGAAAACTACTATTAGAATCCCTAGTAGAAAAATCGTCTAGCAGTCTAATGTCAGATCTTTCCAAATTTCTTATGGATGTTTTAGTTCTATCGCTTATGTTATGAACGCGTTTGCATGAAGTCTTGTGTCAGCTGCTTTTCTTAAAAAGTTACACGAGCTAACGCTTTTCGATCTGCCAAATTGTAAGAAACTCAGCTACTTGGAGGACTGGCTCCACTCAAAGTTATGTGATATTTTTATAATGTCTACACTCAAATATTCTTCAGTACGTCCACATCCTTGATGTGCAGTGGATTTTCGATTGAAAAATTTGGGTTATGTTTTTAACTTGTTTTTAAGAATTTTCGGAAATTCCTAATTCTGCCCCCCCCCATAAAGTATCCCCCCCCGCGGGGTGAAATTATAAACCTAGAAGAATATTCAACGCAAGTTATTTTGGCTCAATAATCACCTATATCAATAATATAAATATAAATAATAATTTAAATATTTATATATATTGTGAAATATTGTAGTCAGTAGGCAACCCAATGTGGGCCTATTAATAGGGTCTATATAGAATCTAGATAGTCCCTCACACACTGAGAAAAAAAATACTTCCGAATCAATAAAATATTGTTTTGAAGCATCAAACGGTGTTTTCGCGCTCGGTCAAATGCATATGCTATTATTATTTCTTATTTTGGTGATTCAAATAAAATATTATTAAATTATTAAAAAATTAATCATGCTTTAAATTCTGAAGTGTGATTCTATGGTTGCAATAGTCAAAAAGTTTAACTACGAGGGTAGTTCAATAAGTCCTTAGAATGACCAACAGATGGCGCGCGAATCGCTCCAAATCATCTGTTTTCAGTCAGCACCACTCCCGACTAGA
>NC_046663.1:114397159-114422954 GCF_010883055.1 Belonocnema kinseyi
ATAGAGCTCCAAGGAGATTATGTTGAAAAATAAAAAAAAATTTACCCAAAAAAAATTGTTTTTATACTTCATTCTAAGGACTTATTGAACTAACCTCGTAGCACATTGGCATAATCTATTACCAGAAATTTTTGATTCAAAGTAAATGTGGAATACACTTTCTTTGCAAGAGTTAAATCTAAAGATTGTACACCTTTCTGTAGCCTCTGACACTCTTCCGTTTTCTCATATTTTTACTGACATTAAATTCTTAACTATACTCCGCAAGTTACTCTAAATCTAAACTGATTATTAAATTTGGCGAAAGAAGACTTATTACTGATAACTAAAGACAAAGGCAGTTTATTAAAATATCCGCAAGTGCCGAGAATCGAACTCACGCACCGCACGCTTATAAGTCGAACGCCTAATCCCCATAGCTACGATGCCACGCTGAGTGCGATATCATAAATGCTTGACGGGATTGATCCGATACTTTAGAAATTAAGAAAAAAGGTTTTTAAAACTCGATTCATTATATATGATTTTTAAACGTACTGACATGATTTCAAATTAAATCGATCTTTAAGAGAAATTCTTTTTCAAATTTATAAGGCACCAAATGTTTTAAATTTTTTTCAGAAAAAAATGAAATTATTCAAAGTTTGCGTCTCGGTAATTTTTTAAAATTTTTTCTTTTTTACATTTAAGTATAATTTAGCATAAGAACATTAATTTACTTTTTTGCACTCACAGCTGTATTACCCGTTTTACCTGTCGATGGCTTTCCAAGGTCCCCTCAAGAAAATAATGAATTGATAGAAATGATTTTTTAAATATATCTTTATGAATAAATCTTTTTATCTAGTTTAATTAAAAAAGATAGTGCTAAAAAGTGAATATATAAATAATTTAAGTCAAGTAGCACACGACAATAACCTGTCGAGCGCCAGCAGAGGAAAAGCCTAGATTCTTCCAGCTAGAAAATCTGGCTGCGCCCTCGTAAGAGCCAATATTTAGTTTAGGCATATAGAGGCAATTTCTACCCGGGGTACGAAATTACTTTAAAAACCCTACAGTTTCCATATTCATTATTTACCATTGTGTAAAACTTCGCTGGATTCTCCCCCCTCCCTAAAAATGTGTAACGTTATTTATGGATGGCCCTTAAGCAACCTCACAGACTGCCTCATTTTCAAAACTCAACTTTCTGTCATATACGTACCTGGTAAGTACACAGAAAAAAAGTCTGAATTAAGAATCTCGATCTTACATTAAGAGCAAAAGGACTGGTTTTAAGTAAAAGAAATAGACTTACGGTCTTTTCGAAAGACAAAAAATGGAATCTGATTTTCATTTTCAACCTACATGTCAGGCTTTTGTTATTTTTTGGGTCATAATTAAGTGTAGGAATATAAAACAATAAAATAAAAAAATAACACGTATTTTCGATTCATTTTGCAACACTGAATATTTTGACCACCTTACTTTTGCTATAGCACAAGGTGTCATCCATGTATTACGTGGACAGTTTTGGGTTGGCAGCAAGTAGGAAAAAGTTCACGAGAGCGACCAGGGTGTAGAATAATCTGTGAACTTCTTTTCAGAATACCATGAAAAATTAAGAATACATTTTCACGAATTTTTGTTTGGAAGAAAAACCGAATAGTCAATTCACCACGCCTTTTGGCTTCCTTGCTTTTGTATACGAAGAAGGATCTATGCATTTTCATTATTAAATATTATATTAAATAAGTCTACGTGACTTTGGCCAATAGTTGGGGGGAGAGGGAAGAATGTGGTAAATATAATGGCCAAATAAGTGTAATTCACTTCGTCTTTCAATGCACAAAGAATACATCTAAAAATGTGCTTAAATTGAGAAATCACGACTTATATCGATTCTGAGAGTTCCTGCAATCCCGAAAAGAGAATCGCGTCTAATCGAACACTGAAATTCTCGGAGTCTATTCCCATAATCTATCACAAGTACCTTGAGTTGGCCTGAACGAATAGGTCATTCCGTGTGTTAGCATTCTAAAACAGTCACGGTTGGTAGACGGTGGACAGAGCCCTCCTTGATCCAAATTCCTCCCGCAAGGGGTTGAGGGTTGACTGATTGAATCTCATTTTCATTTGTATAAGCATACAAACTTATCCTATTAACGCCGAGCAATAAAAGCTCCCTCGCTCAAGTAGCATACTTGGATTTTTAAAAAGTTTATTCGCTTTATGCTTTTACGACTCTGAAAGAGAATTAATTTTTTCGGGGATATTGTATTCAATTTGAGAAACAGAAATATTTTATTTTTTTGTGGGCAACCGATTCGTTTTGTTATCCCAGCCAATCATTGTTCACAAGATGGTTGGCAATGTATAGTATTTAAAAATGGAAAGAAAATATTCAAAAATATTTATTTAAATTCAAATTAGATCTATTGTTTCAAAAGTGTGTTTCATTTTGGCCTATTGCGTTTTTGGGGAGTTTTGCTATCAGAGTCCTACGCCTTTTTCGGATAGTTTTTGGCTCCGTAACCTAATCTTCTGAAAGAAATATTCTGGGGTTCAGATATCCTCTTACACAGTAATACAAGAATCTGAATTTCAGTAGGAAAAGGCGATTGACTTTCAGATGTAACCAGAAGGATCGTTCGCCAGTTGAAAGTCAACTGATGGTGATAACATGACTTTAAGTAACGCGTTCGATTGAAAGTCAACTGCTTTATGTACGTAAAATGTACTTTATAGGTTAATTTAAGACAGAAAGATTGTTGACTTACCGTCAACGCGTGCGTTTGAAACGAAACTTATAGGTTAATTTAAGTCAGATGATTGTTGAAATACATAACATTTATGCGCTATTGTTCAGGTATTAGGAACATGAAATTAATATATAATTAAAAATTGAATAATTTTAGGAATTACATTTTTTTAATGTGAGCATTGAATAAATTATTTATTCTGCCTAATAAATCAAGTTGTTTTATCCTCCAAGTGGATGAGATTAGTAGAAGGAAAAAAGAACTTAATGACACTAAACAAGGCACTTATATCTGCACAGTAATACAAGATGATGAATTTTAAATGTAGATGAATTTTATTTTTGCATTAAATTAAGTAAGTCATTTAATTTCAACCAGAAATGGAACTTAAGTTCAGTGTCTCATTTCTGATATACGAGTAATATGATAATTAACTGACAGGTATGTCGAGTTTGGGAAGATTTTCATTCGCGTGCTCTGAAATTCAATTTGTGTTGCCAAAAAGGCGTGCGCGAAATGCGATCTGGCGATGCGCAAACATTGAACGGATTTCGCGATTTTAGAAGAGGAGCCAAGAGAGCAGCTGAGAGTATACAATATGGCGTCGATAGCGCTCGATATTATTGATCAACACTGAGCTCATGGTAGTTGTTTCGTCAACCTTTCCTAGTTTGATGTATGTACTCAGATCTATAACGGATTTTAATTATAAATCGAATGAACGTACACATGTGATAAAAAAATATATGAAAAAGGATTGAAGATGCACGTTCTGTACCTGGTAGCTTGAAATAGATATAAGTGCCTTGTTTAGTGTCATTAAGTTCTCTTTTTCCTCTACCAATCTCATCGACTTGGAGGATAAAACAACTTGATTTATTAGGCAGAATGAATAATTTATTCAATGCTCACATTTTAAAAAATTGAATTCCTAAAATTATTCTATTTTTAATTATATATTAATTTCATGTTCCTAATAACTGAACGATAGCGCATAAATGTTCTGAATTTCAACAATCAGCTGACTTAAATTAACCTATAAGTTTCATTTCAAACGCACGCGTTGACGGAAAGTCAACAATCTTTCTGTCTTAAATTAACATAGAAAGTAAATTTTACGTACATAAAGCAGTTGACTTTCAACCGAGCGCGTTACTTAAAGTCATGTTATCACCATCAGTTGACTTTCAACTGGCAAATGATCCTTTTGGTTATATGTGAAAGTCAACCCCCTTTTCCTACTGAAATTCAGATTCTTGTATTACTGTGCATTTCAAGCTACCAGGTACAGAACATGAATCTTCAATCCTTTTTCATATATTTTTTATCACATGTGTACGTTTATTCGATTTATAAGCAAAATCCGTTATAGATCTGAGTACATATATCAAAATTGGAAACGTTGACGAAAGAACTACCGTGAGTGCAGTGTTGATCGGTACTATCCAGCGCTATCGACGCCATATTGTATACTCTCAGCTGCTCTCTTGGCTCCTCTTCTAAGATCGCGAAATCCGTTCAAGTGTTTGCGCATCGCCAGATCGCATTTCGCGCACGCTTTTCTGCCAGCACAAATTGAATTTCAGAGCACGCAAATGAAAATCATCCCAAACTCAACATACCTGTCATTTAATTATCATATTACTCTTAAATCAGATATGAGACACTAAACTTAAGTTCCATTTCTGGTTGAAATTAAGTGACTTACTTAATTTAATGCAAAAATGAAATTCATCTACGTTTAAAATTTATCATCTTGTATTACTGTGTAACGGTTTCTGATGTCAACGTGCGTTGATACTTTCTAAATTACACAGACCTAATGGCAGTTACATTTTATATGTTACATACGTAATCATGCATCTATGTGCGCAGACTACGAGCAAAGAAACTGGGTACATGTTCCATTCGATGAAAAGTACTGTTTATCTATCCTTATATCGGAAAATATACAGAAACCGAGGTTCACACATGTGAAAAGTGTGGTTTTAGAATCAAGAAAATGTTTGGAACATTAAAGCCTATGCGATGCGGTTATCAACCGATTATGGAAGATGAGAATTAAGTTATATAAGTAATGAAATATTAATCTCTTATATCCTTTTTTGACATAGACTTTAAAGTCAGAAATTATGTTTCTCCGCTTCATTCAAAATAAATTAAGCAACCTTGAATCTCACGGAGAAAAATAGATGTTAAAACCTCGATAATCAAGGATCAGATAGTACCGCCTAACATACAAATATTTTGACATGTTATCTGATTTCTATAAAACTCTATAACACTTCTAGAACACAATGGATTTTGTATAGATTCAGATTCAAAATATTTTATCTGATAAACAAAATAGCAGATCCAAAATTGGTTCAACGCTTTTCTCAAATTATGCGATTTGTAAAAATATCATGTTTAAGACTTTTTAAAGCGTCAATTTCCATAATTGTACAAAAAATTCGAAATCCTATTTAAAAATAACTTATTTTGCAAGGAATCTTTTCATTCACATATTTGAGAACATATTTCAAATATTCTGCCAAAAGATATCTGCCAAATATCTGGTATTCATGAATTTCACATTACATGGAATTTTTCAGTCCCAGATTAAATTTTAATTTTGGTTGCCATTTCCATTTCTCTATTTTGAATCGTGAATTTTTAGTAGGTACCTAATTTCAAATCTCAAATTTATGAATCAAAAGCCTCTTTAAATGAGATTTATGCAAATAAAATATTGAAAAACATTTCGTTACACTGTTAAAAATAATATTAAATTCAATTTACACATGTGTATTAAAATTAATATATCAAGCATATGAAATCGCCATTAAGGGCGACTATGTTAAATTTCATATAAATTCATGAGTCACTTACAAGAAAAATCAGATAATTCCATTTTTCACAAATTCAAAATAAGTTTAACAGTAATTTTCGATTGTAAATAGTAAAACAGGATACCTTCTTCCTGTTAACCAGACATAAAATTGGATTTCCAGTCGAAAAGTTCAATTAAGCAAATAAATAACATACCTAACCTACAATTAACTGTCTTCGCCTTAAATTTGGACTATTTAGAGCGAAATTAGAAAAAATTTTCACTCGTACATTGCACTTTCATAATAAATAACCACTTAGTCGACAAATTATAGATTATTAATATAATTCAGAATATTTGACAAGATTTAAAGAAATTAAAGCACGCTGAGTTTCCACGCGCATTGCTATACTGACCTGTGTATTAAATTTAATGCACATGTATTTTAAATTCACTACACCAATGTATGTTACATTTCAATAGCGGTAGTGCATATTTGCTTCACACACATGCACTGTTAGAAAAAATTCGGACGTCTTACCGAAGTGGAAAGTTGTAATGATACGGTGCGATATTTTGGTGCGAAAAAGCATTTCTTCTACTAAAATGCACTTCTCCGGTGTAAAGTTGGTAAATTTACGAACTCTCAACTTTCCAGTGTTGAAAATACTAACGAATCACACCGAGGAGATGTGCAAGTCTTAATCTAAACTTAAAGTTTCACTGGAAAGTGTGAAATCAAACACTAGGACGGAGCGAGAATAGTACATTTCGATACGTGTGTGAGAGGTGATTATTTAGCGTATGAGACGTTTTCCGCACTAGCGAAGGGAGTGAGAATGGTCTTCTTTGCTAAGAATCACCTCTCAGACAAATATCCAACAGTATTTGATACCACGGAAGCCGAAAAAATCTTGTTAAAGTTGAGATTTTGAGGTCAGAGTGGTATAAACATACAATCGACACTATACGGTGCGGAAATTAACACCGATAAGTTGCTTTGCGCGCGCACGCTCAGTTAACTTGTGTAGGCTTGTGCGAGCTAAAGAAGTTAGAAGATAAATTTATAATTAAAAAGATAATTTTTCAAGAAAAAAATGTCAACAAAATTGTTCAATTTTCCTCTTTAGAAACGAATTTTAAACTGACACAATAAGCATTAAACCAAAAATGGACTAGTTAAATTTTCAGATAAAAAATGGAATTTACAACAAAAGAAATTAATTTTTAATACAAAAGATTTACTTTTTACAAAAAATCGAACAATTAAATTTGCATTAAAAAATTAACTTTGAATAAAATAACAATTAAATCTGCAACAAAATAGTCCAATTTTCAACGAAAGAAATGAATTTGCGTTCAAAAAGACTTCTTCCAAAAAAGACAAACAAATAATTTAATTTTCAAACCAATAATTTCCTACAGAAAACAGAAATTTAAAATTTTATAAATCAATTTTAAAACAACAACAAAAAACGAATTTTTAACAAAATTGGTAAATTTTCAACGAAAAACGGTCACATTATCATTTAAAGAATAAATTTACAACCAAAAAATTTTCATCGAATTAGTTTAATTTCCACGAAACTACATGAACTTTCAACCATTTTATACGAAAAGAAAAGAAGTTTGAGCAAAACATGCATTTTTAACCAAAGAAATGAATTTTTAATTAAAGTAGATGAACTTTTAAACAAGAATACATTTCTACCAAACAAGATTAATTTTTAACTGAGAATGGTCAATTTTCAGTATAAGAAAATATTTGTTCAACTAAAAAAACCGAATTTTCAACAAAACAGTTGAATTATGAACCAAAAAATCAATTTTTAAACAAAAACTACTATTTCCTATTAAAAAAAGATGAATTTACACCAAAAAAATACTTTAAAAAAACTTTGACAAAATCTTTAAATCTTCAACTTCAAAAATTAATATTAAAACTAAAAAATAAGTATTTAACCAAAAATAGAATAGTTACATTTTCAGATAAAAAATTTAATTTTCTGCAAAATAGTTTAATTTTCGATGTAAGAAATGAATTTTCAATTGAAAAATATTTTGAATAAAAAATCGAGTTCACAACAGAATAGTAAAATTTTAAAGATATAGTTAGATTTTCAGTTAAGAGAGCTACATTTTTACCAAAAATGGAATGAAATGAATTCTGAAAGAAAATTAAAAAAAGGACACAACATTTTTATATAATTTTTTACTAATTTTAAAAGGGGTGTAAAAGAGCGTGTAAATAATTTCGTAATTTTACCATGTTGTATATAATTTTAGAAATTAATTTTTAATTAAAATAGATGAATTTCTAACAAGAATAATTTTCCTCCAAAAAAGACTAGTTTTTAACTGAGAACGGTCAATTTTCAAGCATAAATAAAACAACAAATTTTCAACAAAATTGTTAAATTTTCAAATGAAAAGAATTTGGAACTAAAAATGATACAGTTAAATTTTCAGTATAAGAAAATTATTTCTTACCTAAAAAAAAAAAGCAAAGTTTCAACTAAAATGTTAAATTATGAACCAAAAAATCAATTTTCATACAAGAAGAATCATTTTCTATTAGAAAATGATGCATTTTCAACTGCAAAAATAATTTTAAAAAAAAGTGTAACAAAATCTTTAAATTTTCAACTTTAAATATTATTAATATATGAAAACTTTACGAAACTTTGAATGTCTTAAGATATTTATCTCAATATTACAAAATTTAGCGTTTACAATTAGATTTCCATTGTAAAATAATTGTAATTGTGAATAATTGTAAAATGAAATTCACAAATTTTATTTTATGAAGAAATATCTCGTGATTTTAAAAGGAGAAAACCATTATAAAAGTACCTTTTTGCATAGTATCTTAATAACTAAGGAACATACGTTTAGAATATTTTCCTTGATTATGCCCTAGGGTCAAACATGGTACAAAAAACCGACGTGAAATTTCATGTAAAAACTATACTCTGTATACATTAATTTTAAAAAGTGAAAAATAAGCGCAACTTTATAAATATTCCTAAATTTTGTTTTAATATGTTGCTTAGGGAATAGATTTCAGAAATAAAATTATAAAAATATCTCCATTAGTTAGTAAAACACTCTGTAAAATCGCCTTTCAAATTAAAAAAAAATTTTTTAAATGATAACAAACGGTTGTACAAATGTGGCTACAACCTTATGGACCAGTTTCAGAAATATATATTTCTTTTATCGTTTTTCAATACATGATTTTGCCCTAAACATAAAGCAGATTAATATACACTTAAAAAATAAAAAAAGGTCAGAAATTCATACGTTTGTCTGTTAAAAAATACCACACAATTTTTAATAAAACTCCTCTTCACACCACCTTCAAAGAAAATTTTTCACAAAATTTTTATTAAATGATAAGTCTATTGTACTTAAGGGAAAAATGAAAATCTTTCATTAATTATGAATGTTTAATTGACGTCAGTTCCCTTACTATTCACACTTGAGAATTGAGGAATCTCTTTCGCAAACAAAAAGTGTGAAAGTCCTTCGTTTATCGACTTTTATTATAATTTATTTATTTTACATATATGTCTATTATATCTTATCAAAATTAAATACAAAAATCTTTAATTTTAAATGCATTTTAATGCTACAATTCTTAAATGCTTCTAATTTTTAGAAATAATTTGACTAATTTTATATTTACTCAAAATAAACTTTTTTTTAAATTGCATAGAACTTATTCTAAGTAAACAAATGATATCCTTAAGCATACAGGGATGTATCTTCTTTTTGAATTTTTCAAAGTTTATTTCATTACTTATTTTTATTGAAAATAATTGGACCTTTTGCGATTAAAAGCGGGGATTCAGCGTGAGAAGAAATGTACTGAAAATAATTTTAAAAAAAGCATTAGAATTTTATTTTTAAAGACTGACAATTGTACACAATTTCCAGGCGCATCTTTTTTTCCTTCTACAAGAATTTGTAGATTATTCTGTTTTTTAAGGAAGTTTATCCTACGTTCTGAAACTCTTCTAAAGTTTAAATTATTTTTGAATTTCATTAATTCTACTAAATATTTCTTGAGTTTATTCGATTATTTACATTTTTTAAACTTTTTAATCATAGTGAATTGAAGCATTTTGCTTTTAAAACCGTCAACACTCTTTTTCGAAATTTTAGGAAATCGTTTAATGTGTTTAAAAGTCTTCTTTAATTTTCTTTTAAAGTTCATTTTTCAAAATAAAAAATCAATAAAAATTGTCACACAAATATCAGGAAAATAATTCTTTTTTTTTTTTAATCATGTCAGACCTTCTAATCTTCTTATCTTTAAAAATTATTTAAATTTTTACTGATTTTTTTTAAATTCTGTAAAAAAATTGCCTTTAAGATTCTTGGATACTTTGATAATTTTTGAAATCTTTTTTAATGTTTTAAAATGTTTTAATATAATCTCCTGAAATTAATTTTTGGCAATCAAAAATTTACTTTAATTATTGCTAGGTACCTAAAAGAATTTTTTCATTTCCGTGAAATCTTACAAAATTAAACAAAAAAATCTGTTAAACTTACGCAAATTTGAAAGCACATTTTGTAAACCAACATACATTTAAAAAAAATTGTGCAACAAAATTGCGCAAGAAGGTTTAATAAGAATTAAGTTCCTTATATTTTTCTATAATGATATAACATAACAAAATTGCATGAACTTTCATTCTCTTGACACCCTGCAAAATTCAGTTTACTTAAAAACTCCTCCTAATAGCCAGTTAGCCACCGAAACCGAATCGTGAAGTCGGGGGACTCGGGCTCTTGCTCGTGCATTTTCGGCTCTACACGAGGCTGGCCTACGCAACATGTAACACCAGAACGATGCAAGAACTGTCAATAGTCGCACTGGCTAAGATGAAAAAGCTACGTTCTCACGTTCGACACCGAACTTTGCACCAATAGAGATGTGGGATAATACGCTTCAGTGGCAGAGCGAAAAACATTCACTTCTCGGTGTGATTCAGCGACTTTTTTCAAACAGTGGATATATTAAACCTCGTACAGATTTTTTTAACAGTGTACCATTTTGTAATTTTAATCGGATAATTTGTAGGATTTGGTCAATTTAAGCGGGCTTTTATCCTGCTGTACAAAGGTGTATTATTCCAATATATCATATAAATTTTTAGCTTAAATTGATTATAATGAATATCTTCCAAAGAAAGTAATATTAAGACCATTAAGTTAAGGTACATCAGCGATTAAGTATCCAGACAGTATGTTTAAGTGACGTTACTACTTTCTCAACGTCATCGCTCGTTCTTCCAGATATTTGTACATGGATTAAATGCATTACCGCACTTGAACGTATTTCATGTGTAAAGTAATTGCAAGCATTGTGCAAGATTTCAGCAATAAAGGTCGTGCCATTTTTTTGAACCACATGCTCAGAAGTTTTTGTTATTTATACTACTCACGTTCAAATAATGAGAAAAATAATTCCTATGTATTTATAGTTCAATGAGACCAAGCGCATATGTAGAACTGCAAATTAAGACTAAACGGAATCACATATTATATTACACGGTCACCCGTGCAGAAATCTCCATCTGGGCCCGATCGGTGCCAGACCAGTCCGGGTAAGGTCCCGATCGGGAATCCTGATCGGTGCCAGATCGCGGATGAAACACGCCCAGATCGGGGCCAGGTCGGGACACCCGATCGGAAAACCGGATCGGTGCCCTGTCGGTGTCCGATCGGTACACGATCAGTCTCATTATAATCCATTCGTGAATTTCACGAATGGAGATTTAATATAAGTATAAACTCGAAACTATCGAATGGTCATCTCCTTTCGAAGGCCACCTTAATATTTCGAATTTCCAATTAGTTATTTTAAGTTAAAATTAAAGAGCTACAGACACGAAAAGAAGAGATTTCAGACTACAAAATTTAATTATACTTTTTAGAAACGTAAGATTATTGTAGATGGTATCAGTTTCGAGGAAAAGTTTTGTTTTTTATGAAAAAATGGATGTTAACCAGAAATATTTTAAATAACAATTATAATTTCTTGAAAAAAATGTCTATAAAACTTCTTAACAAATTAGAAAAAGTTTTTTCGCAAAAGGTTTCCCTGATTCATTTTTCTGTCAATTGCATTACTTCTTGAAAAATTCTAGAAGGTGATTGTAGATAATATTCTCGCCAAAAATTGAGCGATCATTTATAAGATCGTTTTATTTGTTTAAGCTTGTTAAAAAGAAATATAGACCAAACAACTTTTAAACAAAAATGAAAATTTTTGAATGAAATATTTCTGATTGTTTTAAGTATTATTTACAGAATATGCATTTAGTTAATTTTTATTATCATTAATTAATTTTGACCTAATGGACGTTTTTATAGGTTGAAATGTCATTGTTTATAATAAAAAAGAAAAAACACTTTGTTTAGCATTTTAAACTTCGCGCGAAACCAATTAGATGCCGAATGCGGCACATGCGCAGTTGAGTACTAGCTCTTGTTGGAATCCCTACACAATCAGCATTTTGCATTTTGATTGTACTACTTGATTCTGAAATTCATGTTATGAAAATTTGTCCTTAATGTATTTCTGTGATGAATTTATTATTAATACAGGATCAAACCTTCAATAGCATATTCCATTGTATCACATATTTTATTCTCATCAGCTAAAAACATTACAATTTTGTGCATACTGCAATTCATTTCTTGTCAATAGATAATTCTATTTGTAAATATATTCTCGCATTATCAACAGTGATTCGAATGAAATTTAGGGGCATTTTCTAATATTTGTTAATTATTTATGTAAATTCAATATAATTGACTGAGAATGAAAAATAACTGAAAAAGAATGTAGTTACTGCGGCACAATGTCAACATTGTGCATCTTCAAAGTTTTATGTTGAAAGAAACAAAAAGGAAGTTTCGTTATGTTTTTTTTCTATATAAAATATGAATACCGCATAATTTTAACATTATGTCTTCATAGCCTCATTATCTTTTGATATTATTTTACATACTTCAGCACAAATTATTTTTAACTTATCGAAATAACTGGCAAATATCCAAAAGTGCCACATAATTTCGTTAGAATCCCTGATTTTTAACCTTTCCTATAAATGCTACTGACATGAGTGCCGATTTCCCTTGCATTATCGATTACGGCCTCTCATTTTTTAATGTGATGTGACATTAAAAGTTTTATAAATATAATTTTCCAATTTTATCGCCCGCATTTAAAATTTGATCAAGAGGTTAATTTAAAAACATAAATATATTTGCTGAACATTTTGAACACGATAACATTTATAGAAAATACATTTGCTTGAAAAAAACGCGATCAAATGAAAAAAACTAAGTTTTTCGAGAAAAAAGGCATTATCAAAATTATTATCAGCATAATTTTTAAAGATGCTTGGATGAAATTATATTTATAAACATTTTAATAAATCAAAAAATGAAATAATTTTTGGCAGCGAGAATCAAACACGGAACTTTCGGCTTTTATTACAAAAATTATGAACCGGAACTATAAAATTGACAATTATGATGGTCTCCCCTTGTAAGATAGCTTTGCAAATTTATTTATCGCGATTGTTTTAAGTTTCAGAATATTTTAATTATATGAATACCTGGATGCAATTCCACCCGAATCCTGAAACCGTTTCATTTATTCCGAATTTTTAATTATCAAAATTTCCATTGATGAAGCCGATTAGTGTTTGATTTTTTTAATGGACTTACATTGGGCATGCCGATAGAACGCCCATATAGCAGGCGTTCTAAATTAATTAAAATAATATTTTAATTACCTGAGTAAGTGGATACAATTCCATCCAAGTCCCGAAACTTTTCGAATTATTCAGAATTTTTAATTATCAAAACTTATGTTGATAAAGCTGATCAGTGTTTGGTTTTATACTTAAGTGGTTTTAAATTTGGCTCGCCCGTAAAACGCCAATATAGTGGGCGTACTAAATCGAATGACAGAATATTTTATTTACATGAGTAAGTGGATGCAATTCCATACAAATCCTGATACTTTTCTCATTATTCAGAAGCTATTGTAGCAAACAAGTCTGGCCATAAATGTAAGCCCAGTTATATTGATAGAGGTCAGTAGCGAGATAAAATGTCGGCTGTGGTCTGCTGATATTCACATCGCTAAAGTTAACGTAAACTTCAATTTTTTAAAAATAAATAGGGATCGGGATAAATCTTTAAAAAAAAGCTGCCCGCTGCGGGGCAAACGCTCCTCGTACACTGCGCGCGCGGCTCGCACGTTTGAACGCTCCTAGGGCGCTCGATAATATATTGATCTCGCGCTTCGCGCTCGATAATATATTTACCTCGCGCTACGTGCTCGGTCTTTGTGTACAGACTTTTTAAAACTAAAGGTCGAAGTATCGACAACAGGAATTTGGCGAGTGTGAATTCTCTTTTGTTAAAGCTCATTGTCTCGTTAAAAAAATGCACATTCTTAAACAAAATTTTGTTATTAAATATTTTATTGCAACTTTTGTCATTTTTCCATAAACTGAATTTGATAATTTCCAATTTTATTTTTATGATTTAAAAATTACACATACAGTCTACTGAGCATCCTTACAGTTTTTTAACTTCTAAATTATGTCTCTAACCTCAATGACCCAGACTTTGTCAATTGAATTTTCTACCGCATCGTGTTCTACATCGCAGTTGTGTTGCCCTATTGCTTCATCTCTCAATAATGGACAAAAAGAGCCTCTCAAAGCGTCCAGGGTAGAGAATCTAGTAACAGCAACAGTCCCAAGAAACTTCGATTAAGATATTATACGAATAAAAGTGTTTTCTGCGAATTTTTTTAAAATTAGGACTCTAAATTTATTAGAGCGTTATCTGAAGTTTGGTCTAGTCAGAAAAGGGCTGACCATTTCGAAGCTGAGATAAGTAAAATCCAAGATCGCATCTTATGCACGCATTTTATGTGCCGAAGGTATTGAAAATGTAACATATTTTAGCATAACCCCTAAACGGTTCTGACAAATTTTTTCAAAAACTGAGACAGGGTAGAAGAACGCTATACAGAGATTCTGTGAAAATTTCAGAATTTGTATCCATTTCGTTTATGAATTAGAGCCCTCAAATTATGAAAGAACAGAGAGGTTCGATAGGTTAAACTCTCACAGGCATTCAGTTGATCGATATGAAGTTGGAGCGTCTTCAATTATTCTTCGCATGGATAGCTCTTTTTCTGAATCCATCCGTATAATACCTTAATGAGGGCGGGGAAGATGAGTTTCAACCGAAAGTCATAGCTGGTGGGTGTTTTATGCTGAGAAGGGCACAAACCTTCAACAGCGTTGTGTTAGGTTGGAGTTCATATCATCTCAGTTTCATATTCGCGACCCTCCTTCAGGTATTTTTTGAATAATACGAATATCCGTAAAGAATATTTTTTGATCTTGAAAAAAGGTGGTCACAAAAATTTTCAAAATGCGCTCACTTTTTGAAATTTTATCCAAAATGGCTGGCTAACGAATGTAATCTTTAGTTGAGGACACTAAAAGAGTGTACTAAAGGCCAATCTAATCGATTCATTTTTTCAAAAGTTATCTTGCACAAAAACAGACATACATACAGACGCAATCGTAAAAACCAGTTTTTTGGATTTAGCGGGTCTCAAAACGTGTATATTTTACAAAAACTGGTGTGGGTGTCAAATTTTACACAAATCTAATAACTTCTGTGAGGAGAATCTAAAAATGAATTAATTTGTCATGAATAATGTGTTGATAGTTATGGTTTTGGTTTTAACCTAAAACAACAGCATTAAAAACAAAATAAAAATTTAATTGTTTGAATCCCCACACATGCGGCGAACAACAAATTTGAAGACAAGATAAGAGGAATAAGAACAGGAATAAGAGGATGCTAAAAGTTCTTTAATCATAAGAAAGCGTCAAATTATAATAACAAAATTATTATTCAATATTTATTATCTATTAAATGCCTCCAACTTTATGAATTCGATAATTGTACACTTTTTTTATTAAATGGGTATAAATTGGGCTGCCCAACTAAGGCCCACAGGGAAAAAAAGTTCATTAATTTTTCCTGTATAACTTGTATAACTTTCACGATTCAATGTAAAACAAAACTGAAATAACTCTGTTCAACTCCGATTTAAAAATCACAATAAAATATATAGAGAAATTAATAAAAAAAATATTGAAAAATCTCATCGAAATTCGATTCAAGGTATTGAGCGTTTGTGAACTACTGCAATATAAGATCTATAGACCTCAGCTCTATAAAATGTAACCGCGCAGTCCCTACTGTGCGCAGGTAGCGAAATTCTCCGCGTCCCTCGTCACCCGGGCAAAGCGTTTAACTTTTAACGCTTTTAAAGTAAGAAGAAAGAGTAAGAGTAAGTGTTGAGTAAGAGTAAGAGTAAGATTTGGTGTTGAAACAAAAGTACATCAAACTCTCGCTTTCAGTCATCCCGTTCTCGGCCTTCCTTGAACTGCTGGCTCGTCCAGTTTCACAGGGGAGTAGGGCGAGAGCGGTTGCGACATTATATATATATATGTCGTAGCCCAATAGCCGACCAAGTCCATTAGCGGACTAACTGGCCAGTCGGCTAATCGACGCTGAATAGCCGACTGTATACCTAAACTTGCTCCAGTTCGTCTTGTGGACGGATGAAGGTCGCCAACAAGCGACCAGTCGGTAATTCGACTAGAGCGTTTCAGCCCAGTAGACGACTATTATAAACGCTCTATTTATATTCGAGATGTAGAGAGAATTACGACGCCAACGGTATCCATCGTCGTGTAAATTCATTAAATTGGAGACAAAATGGGGATTCCCACCTGTCAGTTCCTTTTTGCTCTTTTTGCTAAATGGTTATAAATACATTCTAATTCGTCTACAATAATGTGATTTATTTCGGAGGAAATATATCATTAAGAACAAATTTTTTTGGTGTTTTTTGTTGTTGATTCTAGATGTTTTACCGAAATTTGCTCACTTCAACGCGACGCAGTCGACGAGTTCAGAATTATTTTGCTAACTTCGGTGAAACTTTCTCCGAAATATGTTTAATTATTAACCGTTGCAGTTCTTACCTGCAACCAATTTTATCTTTTTTTTCTTCTTTGTTGTTTTAAATTTGAAGCCCCGATTTATAGCTCGAATTTACTCATACTTTGCCGTTTTCCCATTGCTGCTAAGGACGCCGTAGAAGACGACAGCTTTCATTCCATCGTAGGATAAAACTTTTGCCAAATAGCATGTATACTTTAACAGCGGAAAATTTTACGTGCAACAAAATTTAACTTAGTTTTTTCTGTGAGAAGAGCACGAATCTTTTCGTTAGATTTATGCGTTGCGTTCTAGTTGCTCTGAATTGTCTGACTAAAACCAGCTGAATCTACTGAATCAGTCGTATGTGCTTCAGTATCAAGCAGGAATGGGTTTTCCTTTTTAAAAGGAACCGGGGTAATCGATGCAATGTTTGACTACTTATGGAGTTTTTCTAGTTCAAACATTTCTAGAAAACACTATAAGCGTCGAACGAAATTCTAAATTACACTGACGGATAATAAATTTTACAGAGGTTCAAATTATCATAACACAGAAAAAAACAGAAGATAAACTTTACATCGATTTCCGACGAAAGATTCTCTGCAACAGAAATTAACTTCACAGGGTAAACTTTACACAAATATCGGTTATACTTTCTTTGGTTTTCATGACAAACCCATGTTTTTTAAAAGACGCGAAGTTGGCTAATCACAACTTTATCGCTCTAAAAAATTTCCTTCAACAAATTTTATTCTTAGTTTTTTCTATGAATAACTTAAGCGTTAAAAGTAGTAAATAATTTATATCTAAAGAAATTAGCAATAATTTGAAAGTACATAATAATTGGCCACGACGACAGTGATTAGCATAGGCCATTGGAAATTATTGGCCACTGAAATGTGATGGATTCAGTCATTGCCCACCGCGTTGGCCACATAAGGTTATAGATTACATATTTTTAATGCACAATGATTAGCCTCTAAATCGTTTAATAATTTGCCGGAGGTAAGATTGATTTTTACTGGTTTGTTATCATCATTCGTAAGACAACGTGACAAGCAATTACATATATAGTCTATAAAAAGTGTACACAATTTTGAATACATTTAAAAAATATATAAATCATTTGCTTTTCAGATATTATGGTAAATCATTATGTTCCCGCTTTATTAACACCCGCTCAGAAATGTTGTTGGGGCGCCGGTCGGGTCCCTATCGAGAAAAATGTGCCCCGATAGGGTAATCTGTCTATATCATTGAACTGTTTTTATTCCTTGAATTTATCGTTAAGAGTTTGCATTTCGGAGAAAAATATCATTCTTTAAAAAACAATGTTCAAATATAGAGCTATTACAAATAAACACACATTCATAAATGGATTTCAATTATAAATATTTTTGGATCTTTTTAATATTCTTTTGGAATGTATTTTGTTTTAAAGTACTGTTTTCAAGTAATATGAATAGGAAGCATAGGAAGTGGACGTAAAACTTTAGGAATGGAAATGATTTTCGTGCAGTTTGGGAGGAACAAATGAAGTCGGACGTTCCTAATTTCAAAAGTCCCTAATTTCGCAGTGTATGGCATTCGACCTTGGCAATATAAATATCTGAAGAATTTTTTAAAAATATTCCAAAAACAGGTAAAAATTATTAGATCGTTTAAAAATATATATTGTTGTTATAATTTTATAATTTAAATCTTTTTTTCATGCAATTTAAGCCGAACTGCTAAATATTTTGCAGCGAAAAATAGCTAAGTTTTAAAAACCACTGTGTACCTTTTTACCTAATTACTGAACGGAAAAGTGTTCCAGAGATGAGCGAAAGTAGACTCAATTTTCTGTGATTCCTAAAAAAGAACAATGTTCTAGCTCTAATAGGTCATATGTTATGACCCCTTATAGTTGACCATTTTTGCCTGGCTTAGGGGCAAAAAAGTGGAGTTTAGTTTTTTCAACATAAGTCGTGTCAGGTTTAATTTGCGCTGATGATGCCAGAGGATGAAATCGAGTATGCAAAAAGCTGCGTAGATCTAAAAAATAAGAAGTCCTTTAGCCCTATTAGTTTGAGAATTGCGAGGTTTCAAAAATTCTATTCTTTTGGGCATTTTTGACCTAAAACGGAAAAGTTTTGTTTTTCAAAAAAAACCTCGGTTCCTGCACTCTTTCTTCATAGAGGCACCTGAGCGTACCGTAAAGTAGAACTACGGCCATATTTCGACATTTTTGTTCCAAGTAATTGTGTAAAATTCATTGTTAATGCATAATATGTCTTTTCTCATTGACAAGCAGATAATTGTTTATAACAATATCTTGTCTCAACCACTTTAGAGTACTTTTTTAGTACTTTTGTGGCAAAAAGTGATTGTAATTGATTGAAAATGTAATATATTTTTTATCAATAAAAAATAATTTTTAATAATAATGGTTTGAAACAATATAATGTCTTAACCACTTTTGAGTACTTTTTTAATGCTTGTGTGGGAAAAAAGTGATTGTTATTGATTGAAAATGTAATATATATACTTTTTATCAATAAACAAATAATTTTAAGAAGAACTGAAAAGTGTAAAAAATGTAAAATTTGCTACTTAAAGAAACAAAATTTCATATAACTCAATAAAATATTATGGATTTTAAGCGAATTTAATTGAAAGCTTCTTATAGTTGTAAGTATTATATATATATATTTAAATTATTATAGTAATAAAACTAAGAATAATATAATATATAATATAATAATATTATATAGCTGTATTTCTCATTTTCAAATGTCCGATTTGTTGAACTTTCCATTTAAGACCAATTTATTCTAAATTTGAATGTTGGGGTTTAACTGTGTAAATTTTGATCTGGTGCATCATAAAGGAAACTTAAAAATTTTTTCAATATAAGTCTCAGAAATGCCATAGCCAAGATTTTCTCACTGGGGCTTAATATTACAGCCTTTATCCACTTTTCTCTAAAAGCATTCCGACTGCGGCTATTATAACTCTTTTAAGAGCTTGGCATATTTTCGTACGCAATTCTGTTGCAACCTCCATTTTTAGTATCTTAAAAACAGCACCCTTTGAAGGGATGAACCAGCGATGAAAAAACTCGCAACTATGCAAAACACTTCAAATTCTACAAAATACGCTATACGTCAATCCAATTACGCACCGTGAACGCATTACACAGACTACATGTTGGTTATGGGTAAATTCAAATAGTTGAGCCAGCCGGAGATTAGTCTATATGTAGTAGAGTTTTATTTTCTCTAATACGAGTTTTTGTGTACACACATTTCTCAGGATTCTTATATATGTACGAAAAAGTGTTATACGTTCACACATACATGATATTTCTGCATTTGAGAACTTTTTTATTTTTTTAACAGTGTATGTGTTTTTATATACAATTTTTAGAATTTATATATGAATATGATAGATACTTCTGCACACTGTTAAAATTTTCTGTTGAAAGCTTCCACTACATGTATTGGAAGTTTATTTCCGAGACGTAAGTTAACGCTACAATACATAATGTTTTAAATTTCAAATGATGGCATTGGTATACTTATAACCTTACATTTATTGGAATTTCATAATAAAAGTCCAGTAGCCGGTAACAGTTCTGCATCATACTTGCGGCTGGACATCTAGACACCTGTTTAAGCATAAAATTAAAAAAAATGTAAATCATTTCTCAGAACACTTGCTGCTGGCAAAAAAAATAATGTCTGAGGGAGCCAAAACTTTTGTTAGTATATAGTATATGACGCGCGTATATTTATGGAATTCATGAAATTTAAGAAATTCGTGGAATTCAACGAATTTACAGAATTTATGGAATTCACGAAATTATTATAACACCCACAATTCACGGATTTTGTGGAATTAGCAAAATTCACGGAATTCATGTAATTCACGGAATACAAGAAATTCACGAGATTCAAAGAATTATTGGAATTTACGGAATCAATAGAATTTAATAAATTCAGAGAATTCAAGAAATTCACAGAATTCAAGGAATTCACGGAAATCAAGAAACGGAATTTACGGAATCCAAAGAATTTACGGAAATCAAGGAATTCACGGAATTCAAGGAATCCAAAGCATTCACAAAACTCTAGGAATTCGTGAAATTCACGGTATACACGGACTTCGCGGGGTTCATGGTATTCGAGAATTAATAGAATTCACGTAATTAATGGAAATCACAGAATTCATGAATATCACGGAACTCATGGAATTCAAGGAACTTATAACTCCCGTGATTACAGTCAATTCCGCAAATTCCTTGATATCCGTGAACTCCATGAATTTCATAAATTAAGCGTACTCCGTCAATTTTGCAAATTGCATGAATTTTGTGAATTCCATAAATTCGATGCAATCCATGAATTCCGAAAATCCAGTGCATTCCACGATTTCAGTGATTTCCTTCAATGCCGTGACTTCTGTGAATTCGCTGAATTTCTTTATTTCTCCGAATTACACCGAAAAAATCATTCTTAGCACCAAGTAAATGCATTTACTTGATTCCAATTTCTTAACATCAAAAAAATTGTCTTTAATAGAAGTAATTTTTATTTAAACCAGTTACTTTAAATTGATTCGGACGCGTTTGAATAAATAATTTTTCCATACATGAATCAAGAATTCAGGTTTATTCAAATTAAAGAAATAATAATTCAATTCGAAATAATATTAATTAAATTAAAAATATATTTATTTCTCACAAAGAGATCATGTATTTATTGAAATGGTGGATTTAGTTAGATGAAAAAGGTATTGTGTTTTCATAATTATTTATTTCTTCAGTGAAAGGAAATATTTCATTTGAGAACTAGAATTATTTATTTAATCATTTGGGGTCATTTCTTTGATTTGAATACTTCTTTAAATTAAAGAAACATGTGATTAAATTAAATATCCATGTTTTTGATTTTAAGAAAAAATTCTTTGGCATTTATGGTGAGATTTAAATACGGTTTTCCGCCTTACAATTTCCATGTTGCGGTATTGTTGCGGTTTCTGTTTCAGGTTCATCAAGATTTTAAATTCTGTGATTTGTTTAAATTAAATATGTATATTAACAACAATGGTAATTATAATTTAGGCTAAAAGAATCAAGTTGCTTATTCAGGAAAATATGTGTACTAAACTTGAAGTACTAACTACTTTATTGCACTCGTGCATTGGTCTAGGTCAAAGAAATATTTTTTTGAATTAGAGATATATTTTTGTGCTTCAAATATTCAGAAATTTGCTGTGTGGAAATAGTTTTTTGAGTCTCTAAAATATTTGCTTGGCCTTAAAATATATTTCTTTCCTTTAATTCATATTTCCCTATTTCAAAGAAATATTCATTCCAATTCATGGCACATTCATTTGGAAGAATGATTCATTCATTTAGTGTAAAATGTATTTATTTTTTCTTCAATTAATATTTCTTTGATTCAAAGAAACATTTCCCTTGGACCGACAGGTCGTATTTATTTGCCTCAAATAAATGTTTCTTTGAAAATAAACAGGACTTTCACTTACTTCAGCCAAGTAAAATTCACTTGGTACAAGTAATCCTTTTTTTCAGTGCATGAATTTAGAGAATTCCTAGAATTTCTTGAATTCCAATAATTCCGCGAATTACATAAATGCCATAAATTTCGCGAATTCCGTCAATTACATGAATTCTGCAAATTCCGTGATTTTCATGAATTTTTTGAATTCCTTAAAATCTATGAATTCCTTGAATTGCATAAATTCCGCGAATCTCATGAATTTGGTGAGATCCTTTATTTTTATGAATTCCGTGAATGCCATGAATTCTGTGATATTCATTAATTTCGTAAATTTCATGAATTTCGCGAATGCCATTAATTCCGTGATTTCCTTGTTCAAAATTTCGTCTTATAAACGCTCTAATACATGTATTGGAAAATCTGGATGGTGACTTCACGATTTACAACACTTACAGTACATGTATTGCAATTTCGTAATTCCATTACCATGTTTGCAATTTTATGTTACGATTTTATGGTAGAAGTCTTGTAGAAGTGTTGCAGGATTCTAAACATTTTTAACAGTGCATATATCATCCAAAAAGTTTTCTTGTATACGTGAGAAAAAAATCGAATTCGTGGTACCAAGTAGTGACGCAATATTCTCCATGCACGAAATTAGGACAGTGGCCCTTTTTTTTGTTCTTTAGACTCTACAGACACGCAAAGCTGGCTGGGTGTGTGCAACCGAGCGAAACTCTTTGTCCCGGCGAATGTGCGTACTCTGGGTGAGGGTGGGTCGAAGGAAGAAAGGGCCAATGCGTGAATGATTTTTCTTTCCTGTAATTGTGTTAATTGGAAAATTAAAAAGAATAGTGCACTTTACAATACCAAGAAGAACAATGCACCATCAAACGTCACACAATCGTTCATTCGATCCACGTTAATTGTACTATTTATCTAAAATATGAAATATAAAAATCCTGACGATGATCTTTTATACGTTTCAGTAAAAGTTAACAGTAAATTGTCTGCGATAATTAAATATTTTACATAAACGTTTATAAAAAACACACAAGTTTCTAATAATTATTGTTTGAACCTTTTACATGTTTTGACGTAAAAGAGCAGGTATATAGATAATATAACATCATTTTACATATACATTATTAAAATGAAAAATAAAGTTGCGTTATGGGGTGGTTGAGGAAGAAATATCGGGAACACGGAAAAAATGGATGTTCAAACGTAGATTTTTAAAGTAGAGATATAGTACCGCGAAACATACATATATTAACGCGTAATATCAACTTTTATCCTTTCAGTTTTCGGCTTGAAAATATTTGTATGTCAAACTGAAACTTCTGAGGTGTTAAATTGAAATCTGTGACTGAACAATTTTAGATGTTGACGTTTTTGTCCCAGTGCGCGAAAAGGACTTCCCTATAGCGGCCAGTTGATGAAGCTTATAGTCAATGTTTCTTGTCGTATATAAACTTGTGAAAAAATTAAGATTATTAGAATTTTGGCCAAAGGATATTAATACACTGTTAGAAAAATATGTATTAAATTTAATACAAGTAGTTATGAAGTCATTTGCATAAACGGTATTGAAAGTTAAGATACATTAAAATATGAAAAGCTGTACATTTTATATTAAATTAGATATACAGGTCGGTATAGCATCGTGCTTAAAAACTCAAAGTATTTTCATTTCTCTAAATCTTGTCCAACATTCGAAATTAAAGTAATAATCTAGAATTCGTCGATTGAATTGATTTTTATGATTAAAGAACAACGTTCGGATGGAACTTTTTTCAAAAATTGGCCCCCCTGAATGGTAGAAATTTAATGCGAGTACAGTTGGTTGTACATAGAAAAAACTGGGGTTTCCACTAGAACCCATTTTTGGTTCCAAAGGAGCTGCAACAAAAGTGAACCCCACTTGCTGAAAAAGAACCCAAAACGTTAAATAAACTTTAAATGATACCTTAGTTGGCGTTCTAAAGGATCCCAATTGTAATTGAGCTTATTTATGAAGAACCTATTTCTCGCTTCGACAACTTCGACATTTTGTTTAATCAACAACATAATTTTTACCTTAAAGCACACGTGCAATCAAACTCTGATAGACATAACTTAATAAAGATAATTAAATTATAATATGTATTACCGCTATTAAAATAGATATAATGAATTGTTAAATATAATTTGCAGGTTACGTATCAAAGTTTTCAACATAGAGTCATATTCATATGCAAGAAACTTTTCGTCTCAAGCCATCGGTCGATAACTGTAAATCGATCCCTAACTTACCAGCCATATTTTGCAAATGGTTGGTTTATGAATGCAGATCCATTTTCTTTTGAAGCGCGCTCTAAAGGAACGATTTTGGCTCTCTACAGGTATCTATTGGAGCTCAAGTTCTAAATGATACCCACTTTTATTTGAGCCGCAACTTTAGTGAACCCTCCGTTTTTTCTATACTCGTTACCGTTACAGTTAGTTTTTCAAAAAAGTAACTCGTTACAGTTACTAGTATAAGTAACTTAAGTTACTTCAAAAGTTACTTTTCGTATCACCCCCTTACATAATTTTTCATCTGGGAACATGGTTTTCAGTCTGGGAAAATTGTAAAACAAATGTAACCTCAAAATATACACGGATTAATAACATTTTTTAAATTAATTATCTCACAAAAGAAGAGTTCGAGGACCTCCGTTGGCATGTTCGCTATCATTCTCCAAATTTTTAAAATAACATATTTACTATTGTAGGAAAAAACCCGTTGAAATTTTACACTGGTATAATCGACAATTTTGAAAGTATTATGTCCTTAAGTTGTGACTATTTTTATCGCTTAATTTTCACAGTGCACCCAAAAATCAATCAGCGAAATATAAACATTTATACTTACCGTTGATTATAAAAAAATATTGATTAAGATTTAGTTTTATTGAATAATACTTCACCCGATAAATTCCAATAAGTTTGTCAAAAACTCGCCGGAGTTGGATGTGATGAAATTTTGGAATCTTGTAATGTGTTGTTAAAGAAATTTCTTTGAAATGGTGATATCAATTATCAATTTTATTTTCATCCTATATACTATGTCAAACGGATTTTCATGAAAATAGTAAGAATTTTAATCTATATCACATACGGCCCAACATTGGTCCAGAGTCGGCAAAAATATTGCCGAAGCTCGGCTGCCATTATCGCGCCTATGACGGAATGATAACTATGACCTGCACTTGGCAGCCAAGGTTTGGCTGCCATTGTCGGCCCAACACTGGGTACCAGTATTGGACCAAACCTGGCTGCCATCGTCGTGCCATTGCCGGATTGATAACTATGGCCTTGACTTGGCAGCCAGGGCTTGGCTGCCATTGTCGGCCCAACACTGGCTACGGTCTAAGGATATGACAAAAAAGATATTTAAAAAATAAATATTAATTGATTGCGAATACTTTGAATATAGAAATTAATGGTCCTTGTTTAGACTGAATACATATACTACATTTTGAACATTATATTACAAATAAAATTTCTAACGCTACGGGGTATCGAACCTACATCTACAGGGTTCGATTGAAAAGTAATGAGCCTTATTTTTTTTAAGCAGTTTTATTAAACCTTTTGGCTTATACAACTAATATTCTTCAAAATAGGACCCTTGA
>NC_046663.1:114423054-114430589 GCF_010883055.1 Belonocnema kinseyi
GAGGAAGGCGGTGTGCGCCGGCGCATTGTCGTGATGAAGGGTCCAATTTTTGACGAGGTCGGGCCGAACCCGGGCGACGCGGTTTTTCAGCCGAAGGAGCACGTGTTTGTAAAATGCCGCGTTTACAGTGCTTCCTGGAGGTACAAACTCCTTGTGGACGATGCCTCGAGAGTCGAAAAAGATGATCAGCATGGTTTTGACTTCAACGATCGCTGCATTTTCGCCACTCCAAAATCCTAACACACTTTTAAAACAGCTTTCACGCACGGAGCGATGTTGACTGCACCGCTGTTGCCAGCGAACTGAGACCGGTTTCTAGTGGAAGGGGAAGGTCCACCAATCATTTTCCCCCACCAGCTGATTCGGTTGATCGCTTGGCAGGCGCGAGAAGGCTCATTACTTTTCAATCAAACCCTGTATATACCTAAATCTATCGCCTAGCAGCCGGGCGTGCTAACCACTCCGCTAAACTGACAAGTTGAAACTCTGTGAAAAAGCCATTCTCATAAGATGCAGGTCAGAAAAGTTAAAGAACCAAATTTTAAGCTCTCTTTTTCTAATTATTTATTATTATGTGACGTTGTGTAAATGTAAAATACACGAAATGTTAACAGGAACAGTAATACACTAATTTTTAAGTAAATAATTTAAATCAATTACAATTTTTCTTCTCGTAATATTTCATTTTTATCCGTTGTAGCCTGCTTTACAACTTCTTGCAATGCCGATTTAAATAAAACATGGTTTGCCGTGCTAAAAGTGACCCTTGGCCCAGTAATGTGCCATCACTGGGCCAGACTTTGGCTGATCCTCGTGAAACATGGTTCCCCGTACTAAAAGTGAGACTTGGCGCAATAAAGTGCCGATACTGGGCCAAGCACCGGTGGAGGATCGGCAAATATAAATAGCCAATATAGGCTGCCAGCACTGGCTCAACACTGGGCCGATTAAAATGCCGATATTGGCCCAAGAACTTTAGCCGACCTTTGACTGCCAAAATTGGACCAACACTGGGCCGTGTATTCAGCTCCGGCAATTCGCACTTGGGATATCTTGATCGAGGCGACCGCAAACCGGAAAGCATAGATTCAAGAAAAGTAACACAGGGCCCAGTGATGCGCCTTTGATGGACCAGACTCTGGCTTTTCTGATTAAATCATATTTTGCCAAAGTAAAGACGAAGTTTCAAGCAGCGGTGCGCTGAGCCTGGGCCGAACTCTGGCTCTTGCTCTTAAAACATGGTTTGCCATGAGAAAAATGACACTTGGTCCAGTAATGTGCCATCACTGGGCCAGACTTTGGCTTTTCCTATTAAAACGTTTTTTGACAGAGTATAGACGAAGTTTGAAGCAGCAGTGCGTCGAGTTTGGGCCGAACTTTGGCTGTTGCTCTTAAAACATGGTTTGCCATGAGAAAAATGACACTTGGTCCAGCAATGTGCCATCACTGGGCGAGACTTTGGCTGATCCTCGTAAAACATGATTCGCCGTAGTAAAAGTGGTACTTGGCCCAATAATGTGCCGTTTCTGGGCCAGGTTTTGGCGGTGAATCAAAAAATTTATATAGCCAATATTGGTAGCCAGTACTGGCACAGCCTTGGGCCGATTGAAATGCCGACATTGGCCCAATAACGTTAGCCGATCTTTGGCTACCGAAATTGGACCAAGCCTGGGCCGTGTGTTCAGCTCCGGCAATTCGCACTTGGGCTAATATCTATAACAAACGCATTATACTTCAAAACATAACCACTTAGAATTTTCGGAATCACACATAACTTACACTTTAGTTTGTAAGTATTCTCTACCTTCGAGTAGAAATCGAAGAACTCTGCATAACCTGGCCAAGGTACAAATTTTTCTTCAGGTTATTTTGGTGGTTAGAGCAATTCAATCTCCAGATCAGCAGGATTATTTGTTTCTTCGCCGTTCTTTTTGTCGCACATTATTATCAGTCTTTATTCAAATTTTTAAAATCATACAAAACTCAATTTCGAATTTTCGGATTCGCTTGATAGTCCGGGAGCGGGCAATGCTGCCGTATGCAATAATATGTCCAAGGATAAAAAGGTGTTATTCTTATGTATTTTGAGCCACTGAATCCGAATGTACCCGGCTTTTTTAAAAAAAAAAGTGGTGCGTTTTGTTTAAACAAATTATGAAAAATTGACTTTTTCGATCTGGACCATTTTTTTTTTCTAGAAAATATGTCCTATTCTAAGATGAAAAGGTCTCTAGCAACTTTTTCGTAAAATGCATATTTTGAAAGATATGTCTCCGTGCACATGCTGTTGTCCTCGGCCCCACGTGTGTTATGTTTATTTCTCCTTTTTTTTATTTGGCAAGAACAAAATGAACAGCGCTTTATTTTATTATTGCTCATTTTAATTTGAAATCATAGTTATTGAAAAAATGTATCTTTCATTTTAAATAAATCTGAATTTTGCTAGTGAAATAAAAACGTATTATGATGGGATTAAATCGTGCATTTGAGCTAGGGCTGGCCGCTCCCGGACTATGAAGCAATATGTCCAAGAAAAAAAGTTTTCTTGTTTACAAAGTAGATGAAAACCAACGCGCAAGCGCGAAATCGATAATCTTTTGTTTCCTCGACGGGCGCAATTTTTAAAACTCTTATGCTTTGTATAAAAGCAATCAAAAGAAATATATTCAGAAAAAATATAAAGTAACGAAAAAGTAACTTAAAAAAAAGTTATTAGTTAACGAGAAAATAGTAACTAAGTTACGTTATAGGTACTTTTTTCGAAAATTAACGAAGTTACTGAGAAAGTTACAAATAACTTATGTTTTGAAGTAACTTCGTTACTTTTAACGAGTTACTACCCAATACTGGTCTGTTGTTTACTTACGTATTTAAACATTTCTACTTAAAATCCTATTTTATTTTCAGATAACTGCGGATGAAGGTAGCATGTTTTATTACTAAGAATCGAAAATTACTACTAAACTTATTTTGAATTTGTGTAAAATGAAATAATCTGAGTTATTATTATGAGTGTAAATGAAAGTCAATATATCATGCTCTTAATGACGATTTGAAATGCTTGAGATATGAATTTTCATATATAATGGTATTTTAAATTTAATATTATTTTTGACAGTGTAGGGATGCTATAAATTGTTTAGATAGAGTAAAATACTTGATATAAGTGTTGTTTCCTTCTCAAAAAACCTTCGAAGTAAAAAAGCACTACATTGCATACTTGCATCATATATTTTGTATGTCCGCAGAAAATATCTTTTCTTAGGTCCTATTGATAAACATTGAATATTAACCCTGAGTATTTAGATTTTGAGTGTGAATATACATTTTTCTCCCTGAAGTTCCAACCATGATGAAAATAACGCATATCGAGGCCAATTTCTTTAATGCTTTGCAAATACGCGGATTAGAATATTGGCAAGTTAGGCGAAACTGAGATCACTTCTGTCAAATTTTCTTATTGATCAATTTATTCATTATTGAAGATTTTACGTTTGAAGTAATTTCTACTAAATTAATCATTGTAATTGATACTAGCAGTAAGTTTCACTCTATTAAATTAGAGTGCAGAATTGTCGTCCACGTTCACGTTCTTTCTTATATTAGAAAACAGCCGAAACTTTACGTTTGTAATCAATAAATATTAGGCCTGTTGTCCGACTACTTTTAAGTTTATACAATTCTTGCATGAAAACGCATGGCATCCGTATAATTTTTACAAATTTATTTATTTTGCATTACATTATCACACTGCTTATGTAACTTTTTTTCATTTACGTTAATTATCTCTTATCGGTTATAAAAGAGATTTGTATGCCACTTTTATTATTCCTTAATGTATATTATATTACGGAAATTTTAGCTTTATATATTCTGTTTCTTTCTCAGCATTTATTATAATCTCCAGTTATAAATACTTGAGAACTTTTCAGATATTCAAAATCAAATCTTATACTATAGTTACATAGTAGTAAATCATTGATAGGTTCGTTAACACCACGGAAAACAAAAGTAAAATCTGTTGCAGATCAATTTTGGAACGGTTGAAATTTGAACATATATCGGCAAATTTTTCACTGATAGATTAGAAGAATAATTCTGATGTCATATACTGTGCCACGTTGGAGTGAGCAAATTTTTGTAGAACATAGTATCGGTTTCAGAAAACACAAATAAAACATTTTTATTACGTGTACATGTCCTCTGAAATAGATTAGACTATTGTAAACGAAGTTGAACTTTATCACTTAGCAAAAAAAGCAACTGACAGCTGGGAATCGCCATTTTGTTCCAATTTAATGAAGGCAGATAACGCGGGCGTCTTAATTCTCGCTACTTTTCGAACAAAAACGGAGCCATTATAAGGCGAAAGATTATCAAGGCAAGGTTAACAATAGGAAATTATCTCCGATCTGCTTTAAGTTTATCCGTCAAGTTTTTTATTTTATTTTTGTAGCAGCGAATCTTTCACCTAGAATCGATATAAACTGTATCTTATATTTTTTCTGTAACTCGAAGTCATGGTCATGGTTATGGTTTCATAGATGATCTTCCGTCAAAAACAATATTATTGTCACACATTCACTTTTCAAACCTGGGGGAAATATTCTCTGGGGTCAAATAAAATGAACACTGGGACCGCGCTTTACCCGGCCTTTCGGGGGTATCCTCAATGGCCTTCTCGGTGAATCGGAGATTTCCGAACCGTTCTATATTATATTTATGTGCGTGTGTGTATTTATGAGAAAACATTCTTTTTTTTTATCTCTCGGAAGTTCTGTGCTTCGATTACCAGTGAAGCAATGGAATAGACCTTTTAATCGAGTTGATCAGTTAACTGGATCGATAGTGTTGGTTTCTATTTTTACGGAGTATGAAATAATATCTACACTGATTGTTGGTTGCCATCTCTGATGAAATACAGATTCCTTTAAATTTACTCACATCATAAACGTAACACCTTGCAAAAGCTTTCTGAAAAAAGATTCTTCTTTCGACCTCTTAAATAGCTTACCGGAAAAGCACCTGACGGGCAATCGGAAGTTATGTGGTATTCGATTTTCCCAGTGGAGCGGTGGAGTACATCTTTAAAAAAATTATTTAACAAATTTTTTAAATTCATTTTCTATCTAGTCTGAAAAGACGTGAAGTATTTTATGTTATTTGAAGAGTTAACTTGATTGATAGGGTTGGTTTCTATTTTCGCTATCTAAACTGATTGACGGATGCCATATCTGATTATATATATACAGGGTGGACGAGCTGGAGCTTACTAAAAAGTATGCAACCCGCCTTACACGTCAATGCTATTCTTATGGACGTGCTATTCTTATACTTGGGGTGTGCATGACACGCTCTGCAATTATTTTCGTGAATGTCTTGGCTTAAAATGTGGCGACGATATGCTAAAGTGGAAATGACACCGTCTTGGTATGCCAAAATAAAGCCCTCCGTGCCCGACTTCAATCCCGATGTCAAGGGGTCGGAACTCTTCGGAACTTTTCGGAACGCTTCAGAGAGTATCCTTTATAGATTTGACATCCTAAATTCAGCTCTGTGGCACGCCCAGGTATGTAGAGGTCTCTCCAGAGATCAAGGTCTTCAGGGATGTTTTTAAGTTTTCTTCGCTTTAAATAAAGCTTGGCGCACTTTTTAAACCCACAATCCATTCAAATATCTTTAAAGGATTCATTTACAATCTTTATAGCTAGGTGTAATCGCTCTTTATTTTTAGCATAGATCTTAAGGTCATACATGTAAAATACATGCGTGCCCTTTTGCTTTCGATTTTCATGTTTGCCAAAAAAGTGCCCTTCGGAATGGCGAAGTGCTAAAGATAGTGGCAATAATGCGGGGCAAAAGAGGAGCGAACTCATGGTGTTGCCCTGAAAGACATCTCTGTGATAGGTGACGCTGTTAGTTGTCACACGATCTTTTCCAGATATGACGATAAATCTGGTTATCCAAACCGGAGCTATTCTTACATTTTTTGTTACACAGGTCCGATTGTCCAAATAATCCTATCATTTACGATAGCGGTGAAGATGTTATACAGTGTCTTTAAACAAGTGATCAGCCTGCTATTCTTCGGGTCTGTTAAGTTGCCCATCTATGGCAGGAGTTATGTGCGCCCTTCCATTAATCACTCCCGAATAGACTCTTTCGACTTTTGATATGAGGTGAAAATGCGGGCCAGATGCTGGTGGATTGAAGGAAACTTCTTCCAGCAGAAGGTTTTGATACCATCTGGTCCCGGAGCGGAATAGTTCTTCATGCCTCTTAATACTTTTTTCACCTCTTTGGAATGATGGTTGGGCATTCTTCCTCAGGTTTTATGAGGGCATTGCAAAGCTCCTTAAAGCTATTAATGTTCTTTGAGCCGTCTTCCAGTGAATAACGAACTTCATAGACTTCTCTCCAAAGTGCTTCGACCTGCTCTCTTTTGGGCAGATGCTCGACAGTAAGTAGTAGTAGAGGGTCTTTGAAGAGTCGATATCGGTCAGAGAAAAACTGTTGGTTTCTTCTGACCCAGCTCTCACTCCGCTTTAGACTTCTCCTAGCGTCAAATAGTAACCGTATCCTGCCTACCATATACTGCCTAATGATCAGCATTTACTTGTTTAGTGCGTGATAACGGAATCGCAGTTCGTGCGCGAACTATCGAACCTTGGCGGTGAAATTCCAGTCAAATGTTATGGAGTGAATCACACGCTGAATGCGGGATGCGTACTGTTCTACCCAGTCTATATTTCATGTGAGTTAATGCATTCGTCTTTTAATCTTATGATCAGCCATTGGTTTTGTTTTTATTTTTTGTATCTTCCAAAGCTCTCGCTGCAATATACACGCCACAATCAGTAGTTCAGAGATCGGATTCTTCAGAAAAATCTCCACGAAGCTTGTCATCGAGTTCAGCCAGATATCTGGGCTTGAGAGAAACCTGAATGTTGCTGTTTCATCGGGTCCTGAAGCATCACTCTTCCTCTATTGGTTGTCTGCTTGCGGTTGGTCTTAGTGTCACCTTTCTTTTGCTGTTGTCAGCTTGTTCTGGTTCTGCGGTTGAGTAGACGCTCTGCATATATTATCTTTTTTACGGAGTTCTTCAGCGCGGTTTTCCAGTTCTTTATGTGAAAATGCGAGAGCTCTTGGCGGTTCTCGCAACACAGTAAATGCAGTCGCGCCATGTAGCTGTTTCATACAGGGGCCACACTGGTATCATAGCACTCTAGCAGGTCATCCCTGAGGTTGATCAGTCTCCTCAAATATATATATATATATATATATATAGCTGCAGGGCGTGCCATGCACACCCCGAGCATTTAGCTCACATACTATCTAGTTGTCCAACACACGCGGGAACGACCTGCATTCAAAGGCACAATGCGGCACTAAGAGTGCTTTATTACCATATCTGTCACTCCTACGGCATTCATCTTAATATCGCTCCTCTAAATGCTCCTAGGAAAATTGAGTCAATTGTCGAGAATGGGAAGTGCCGCATATACTGGAACTTTATATTCTCGACAATTGTTTCT
>NC_046663.1:114430689-114437192 GCF_010883055.1 Belonocnema kinseyi
CAAGCTTTCACTTGCTAATAGCCTAAAAAACATCCCTGCGTGTCAACAATATGCTAGAACACTTGCGGGAAAAATGCAGAAGGCGGTTGTCCTTGGGTCACTGCGTGTTCTTAGAGTGCACGAGGCTTTTGCTGGATCGTCGTATTGATTCCTTTACAGACTGTAACTACCTATCTCACGGTTGTGAGACGTGGTTGTGGCTGAAATTTTACCGCGATTTCGCTGGAAGCGGGTGCAATTTTTCAGATTAGCACTCGCTCCCGGCGAAATCCTGCGGTTGTCCTTATGACAAATTTTTAATTATATATATATATATATATATATATAGGAATCAAACGAAGGACCTATGACAAAGCCTCCGAAAGGACCTTGGAGTTGCGGATAGAGGATCCCCGATGGATATAATAATTAATAAGAAGTCGTGGACAATTTTCTCGGTCCCGAAGGAATAACCCCTAAGTGGAGGCGTAACAACCAAACCGAATGCTGAATGGCACCTGGGCGAGGTGTCTTAAAGGGTGACTCTGGGATATCGGGTGACCTCTCAAAGTAAGAAACCTTATCCCTTCATGCAGGGCTCTACAAGGACGGACGAACCCTTTCCCTAGCTGTAAATGTGGTTCAAAATGATCGAACGTGCAAAGTACCCGACAATGGGTGGGCAAACAGTGGTGATTACCCTAGAGTTCGGGGTGCTGAAAATAATTTAGATGGAAACACGACGACAAACAGGCGAAATGCTTACATTTAGTGGATGAATCAATACAAGGATGACTTGCTAGATTGCTACGATTTCATTGCGAAATCAACGTGCCTACCTCTTGAAAACTAGTTATATGCGCGAAAAGCTTTCTTAACTGCTACATCAACAAGCTAAAGACGAATATGAGGAAGCGACATTGTTCAGTTTATGGTGCTGCAAAACCTTTCGCTGATTCAAATCAAAGAATAAAGCCACGAAGTAATAGCAAGGAGAAGAAACTGTGTGCTACGAAAGCATGGCAACTTTTTCTGAATGGATGTAGAAACTTTTAAGCGAAATATCGGCGAGAGCCACGAAGATGCATGAAGTACTCTCGCCAAAATCTGAAAGAGTTACCGCCTATTTCAGCGCTAGATTTCAATCAGGAAATACTTTAAAATTAAAATCTTATCAAATTTACGTTATTAAAGAAATGGGTATCTTACATGAAGGTTCCAGTGATATTTACAAAACAACCTATTTATGAAAATGTCCTATAACAATTAATATTATGTACTTACGCTTTTGTAAAAATAATTTTCATTAACGTCGTTGGCTAACCTCAAATTGCTGTTTCGAATTGAAGAAAGAATGGAAAGGTTTGAATAAAAAGCATCAAAATTGTGGAATGTTTAATTTCAAAACTTAAAACTCGCATAATTTAAAATTGTAAAATGTCCAAATGCAAAACTTCACTTTAAAATATTTACAATTCAAAGTTCTACATTTTTAGAAATTACAATATTACAGATACCGGGTCCACCTTTTCGCCAAACTTGTATCTCGCATTTTTGGTTTTTATCTTACATCCTCGCATAACACACATTAGCTACAAATCTATTATAACGAATATTATTAATGTTACGAAAATTTCAAAATTGCAATCAGTACCACTTAAATTATAAATTATTTTTGTTCGACTTAAAAAAAAAACACAGTTTTGGAAAATGTACATGCTAGCTAGCTCCGAATAAAATTATGCATGAAATACTTACGGCTTCGACATATATGTATCTTTTTCAAAATGATCAATAACGACAAAATAGTATATGTCACGGCACGAAAACAACTTTTGCTTTGCCTCACATTTAAATGACAACCATGACACTCGTCTCTCGGCACTCTCGGATTTCACAGGTATTCCACTCACAAGTTGGGAAAGCCTCCCCCCCCCCCCAAACTATTCCGAAAAAGTTGCCATGCTTTGCCGCCGCAAATGCATTAGCGTGGTTTTTCCTGACTATTATTTCGTGGCTAAAACAAACGATGGATCAAAAGACCAAAAGACGCTTGCATCAACTGACAAGAAGATGGTGAGGCAGACAGCATGCGTCCCGTGTTGATTGTGTGATTGACGAGATTACATCTGGTAGACCGTTCACGGAAAGGGTTCGAAAGTTTGCCCAAGAACTTAGGATTTTCTATCACACACTGAACAAGTCAAAGCTACTAAAAATCAAGCAGCATATTGTTGACAAATACGGGTGTTCTCTGAGGCGATGAGGAGAATACGAAAGAGTGAGTTAAAAGAAGATAATATCTGATAATATCATCCGCTTCAAGGAGTTTCACTTCTTAAAGCCGAAGTAAACAAAGCAAAGACTGAAAATTCCGCAAACAGCTACTTGACAATAAAATGCGCACTCGAGTCCTGATATCTTTCTTCAAGACTTCGAGAAACGAACTATATTCGTGATCGAATAGGGTTGTTTCCAAAGTCAGATAACATTTATCCAATAAATGGATCTTATAGTATATAAAATTATAATTATAAAAACGCCCATAAAATATTGTTTACATATTTTTTACTATTTTTAATTTAATGTTGAAATATGCATTTTTTATCACGATGTCGATTGGAGGGCCCCTTCCATGTCAAAGGGGTCGGATTTTCCACCAACCACAGCTCACGTATCAGTGATTCTCAAATATCTTTTCTGTGTCGATTGTTTAAAAAAAGTGTGAAAGAAGGGTTTCGTAAAAACCAATAGAGGAAATCTACCGAAAATAGATATATTTATGGTATTTATAAAGATTCAAAGTACTTAAATGTAGTCATGTTTACTGAACAATTCGTAAATATGTAAGATTTAAAAATTTGTTAATAATTGCACTTACTGTTTTCCTTCAACATAATATTGACTCTTAAAGCAAATATTACAAAAGGATAACTTTTCTTCTCACATAATCCTTAACAAATAAAGCTATCAAATAAAAATAGTCTGAATTGACAGCAGACCGTGGCCTAACCTCTTTATCGTGAGTTTCGCATCGTCACATTCATAGATAATTATGAGACTCTCTGAGTCACGTGACACCCACGTGACACCAATTTGAATAAGTTTTTTACCGCCTTCAATTTTTAATCGTTTTTTCTGTTGAACGACTGAAAAGAAAAAAAATTATAACGCACCTTCGATTCAGATTAAAATTATGTATTAAAAAATTATTTGATCTAAAATCGCGAAACAACCCTATTCTCGGATTCGGCCGACACCATCACAGTTAAGGAGAGGGAAAAGAAGGGGAGATACCAAGACCTTAAAAGAGAGCTGCAACGACTGGACCCAAAATTTTCGGTAGAGGTGATTATCCTTTTGATCTGTGCTCTGCAGAAAGATTTAATCATTGGGTCACTTCGTGTCCTTAGGACACACGAGGGTTTCGCCGTCTTGTCCCTATGATTTCAACGTGCCTTGTGACCAACCATCTCGCTTTGGTGAGACGTGACCATAAGTGTGATTTACCGTGATTCTACTAGGAGCCAGTTTCAGTTTTAGATAGGAGTTACTACCAGTGGTGCCGTGTTTTAGTTGTTCGCCCTTTTATAAAATGATTAAACCGTTGGGTTTATGGTAAAGCCACCGAACATGCCCTCGTGTTGCGAATAGAGACTTCCTGTGACAAAACTTTGTGTTGAGTACGGTTACAATAATTAATAAGCAGTCGCAGAAAATTGTCCAGGAATGTTCCAGAAGAAGTAAACATCAGACAGGTGGGAATCCCCGTTTCTCTCAAACTTAATGAGCTTGAATGACGCTGGATAGCGCTGGCGTCGTAATTGTCGCTACACCTCGAATAAAAATGGAGCGGTTATAAGGGAAAAGATTATCCAGGCAAGGTTAAAAATCTGAAATTATCTTCGATTCATGTAAATTTTATCTGGCAAGGTTAATTTTAGTTCGGGTGAATCTTTTACCTGGAATCGATGTAAACTTTATTTTAAATATTTTTTCACTACTTTTTTTTTCACTACTCGAACTCGCGAGATCACAAAAGAAGTCATACAATGTGCTAGCGTAATAAACTTAAATTCTATGTTATAGATTGCACAATTACGCGGTATATGTATATACCGTAAAAATGTGCAATGTACGATATCACGATTTTTCACTATTATAATGCGACATTTACTATATAATAGCGAGAGAATTACGGTATATAATGTAATTCATGAGATATAATTTTCTCAGTGTATAATATCGAAATGTTCTCGCACTTCGGGTCGATAATATATTTATCTCGTGCTATGCGCTCGGTAATTTATTTACCTCGCCCTACGTGCTCGGTCTTTGTGCACAGACTTTTTAAAGCTAAAGGTCCAAAGCATCGAAGACAATAATTTTAGGATTGTGAATTCTCTTGTGTTAAAGCTCCTTTGGTTTTACTGAACACATTATCATCACGTATCTCGTGCTTCGCACTCGAGTTTGTTCCTTATATTTTATATCATTTCCATAAATGTATCTGCCGTCCAAACTAAAAAGATACATAAGTGACATTTTTATGAAAAATGAGTTTTTGGTATCGTTGGATTCATAAGAGAAAGCTGCATCTAACTGTGTTAATAAAATCTATTAATTATTAATACTTATTGCAAAAAATGATTGTTTATAAATGAGAAAAGTCGAAACAGTTGAAAAATTCAACAGAAAAAGATACACAAAGGACTTTGAGTGTCCTAAAAGTTGTACAAGAAAGGCAATACGTCATCAGCATACACATCTAAAGAACTTTGTGTCTTTTTTGCGTTGTAAAAGTGACACGAGTGCGACGCGAATAGACAAACGAAATGAATCGCTTGCCCTTACGTATCTTTTAGCCTTGTAAATTAGCTCGGACTCTGATCGGAAATCCACGGGAAATAAGTCCCGGCTAAATTCGGTTATACTCTAGTGACGATCTTTCAGGTAAGTTCGGAATAGCGACTAAGTACACAGTGTCCCTTACGTATTTTTCGATGTTGTATTTTGAGGCTGCGCTCTAGCTCTTCAACAAAGGCATCATCCGCAAGTGACTTTGTTTTCTCTTTGGCTTGTATGTTTGACATTCTGCGACTATATAAACATCGCAAGACCATTTTCCAATAGAGATTGTTTAAAAAATCAATTTTTTTATTGCAAAATATGAAAAAGCACATTATTTTTACCAAAAAACGTATCTTAAATATCCAAAATTTTATTCGATATTAAAGTTCTTTGAGCAAGAAGTTTGTCTCGATTTTCTCAGTTCGAGTCAGATTGGACTTATGTATCTTTTTAGTTCGTACGGCAGTATAGTATCTCGTTTTATCTCGTATATTATGTCTCGGAAAAAATGTGCATTCTTTAAACAAAATTTTGTTATTTAACATTTTATTGCAGCTTCTCTCGTTTTTTCATCGAATGAATTTGCTAATTTCAAATGTTATTTTTATAAATTATATGTTACACTTACGGTCTACACAGCAGCCCTACCGTTTTTAACTTCTAAACTATATCCCTGACCTCAGTGACCTAGACTTTGTCAACTGAATTTTCTACCGCATCGTGTTCTACATCGCAGTTGTGGTGCCCTATTGCTTCATCTCTGAATAATTGACTAAAAGAGTCTCTCAAAGCGTCTAGGGTAAAGAGCCTAGTTACAACAAAAGTCCCACGAAACTTCTATTAATGATGGGGGGAGGGGGATTAGTTTCAACAGAGAGTTCTAGCTGGTTGGTGTTTTATTCCGAGAAAGTCACCAATCTTTAGCAGCATTGTGTTAGATGGAAGTTCGTATGGTCTCTTTTTCACATTTCCGGTCCTCCCTTATATACGAAACAAAAAAATTATATTACATATGTGTGTGTGTGTGTGTGTGTGTATTTTTTTCCTGTTTGAAAACGAATTTAAACATTTGAGAATCTTTGATTATTTTGTATGCTGTCAACATTTAAAATTTCGATTTTTTAAGAAAATTCAAAAAGTTATGATAATCTTGTGGGCATTCAAAAATCAGCATTTTTCTTTTCTTGACTTTTTTCATGCCGTGCGTTGTTTGGCTTAAAATGTTCATTTTCGTGTATTTTTGGGAATTTTATAAATGCTATAACTCTGGTAATTGTTGGTTTTGTAAAAAAAGATATTAGTCTCAATTGTTCGTCTTTTTGAATACTATGAATATCCGTTCAGAAAATTTTTTAATTTTGAAAAATGTGGTCTCAAAACGAGGGGCTGGTCACTGAGATTTCAGGTGACTTCAAGAAAATTGAAAAAGTTGTGATAATCTTGTAGAGCTCACTTTTTGAATTTTTATCAAAAATAAATGTCTAACGAACATAACCTTTAGTGTAGGACACTAAAAGAGTGTACTAAAGGTCAATCTAATAGAATAATGTTTTCAGCAGTAATCGTGCTCACAGACAGACGTATATACATGGGGTCATTCACGAAATACGTGATACGTTTAGGGATGGGTGGGGGTCTGCCGAAGTATCATTCTCTATGTTAAACCCAATGGA
>NC_046663.1:114437202-114449426 GCF_010883055.1 Belonocnema kinseyi
ATTCCTGAAAAGTGTATCACGTATTTTGTGAATGACCCCCATGCAGACATTGAAATTCTCGATAAATTTTTCAACTTGGAGAATATTCCCCAATTTTAAATTGCTGAAAATTCTAGAAGTACCTAATCTTGTTGGATTTGAGTAGAGCGCTTTTCCACACATATTTAGTTGCACACTCTTGTTAAGTTTAAATTGAAAAAAAAAGATGAAAGTTTTTTAATATCCGTGTCTGAAATGTCAGCATAACTTTGCACTATGTGATACACGGGCTGTGCACGTCGCTTAGAATTAATGCCTGTCCAGCTTTTAAAGCTACCTGTTATTCCGCGGCGGCAAGCCCTATTTATATCGGCCTAGATTCCGCGTTTGTACCATGCGCTGCTGCTCTTGCGCGTGCGTGCGTATTCACAAAGTAGAGCTACAACAGGTAAACCGTGATCAGGGAATACCGCGATTCTCACGATCTATAATTTATGGAAGGTGAACTAATTTATGGATGTCATTATTTTTTCAACTTTGCTTCCAGTGCGCATAACGATATCATCATTTTAAACGTCTCATTTTTAGCTCGTTTCCCTAAATAAAAGATAAATATGTTTCGGACAAAAAAATTATCTCACTTCTTAACCAAAAAGAAAAAATACCACTGTGAAATTCTATCCGGGTATGTTCACTGTAGATGTATTCATTTTTGTTCACTTTATGAGCACTTTACTTATACACAGGGATCAAATAAATTCCTTATAGAGGGGGGCTTATTTTCACTAACAAAAAAATCGTACAAAATTTTATGTTGCAGTACCTAGTGTTACATTGAAAATATTAAATATGTTTTCCTTGGATAAACAAAGTATACAGTTTTTTAGTTTTACAAATCGCTATAATAAGATCGTAAAGTTAATCAAAGGTTCGTCAATGGATCACTCGAAGCGACTCTAACTTACTGTTATGTTCCCTTAGATATATTCCTAAAACAAGGTTTCCTCATATAAATAAGGTAATTAATTTTATTTAAATACTAAAAACGGTATTGGTATGTCATGTTCTTTAATAGGTCAATAGTTGCGTCACAAAAACGCGAACAAATACATCATACCTAGTACTGTTGTATTTCCAATTGCTATCAACTGGTGCATTTCCAGTACCAAATATCGATTGAAAGTCGAGGTTTGAAAAATCACAAGACCACTTTTACTTTGATAAATATAATAGTGTAATCATTGTAATTAAACATTACACTTTTTATATTTATAATCTTAGCGAATTCTTGGAATTCCTTGGTATCTCAAGATCCCGACCTTCCCTACCCTTTTTCGTCCCTATAGAAGGGGATTTATTAGATTTCTAAAAAGGAATGTAAGATTCTGTCCTCAATTTTGAATATTCTTGTCTGATTTCTTGCATACGTCATCTAAATATTGGTACCTCGGCGGCGACAGAGCCGGTTTTTGGATACAATGTTTATACTTTGTTTAACAATAAAATGGGAGAGAACAATGGAGAAAAATTTCAGTGACACTCAGTATAGCCGTATGTTGATTCTCGAGACACTCTTCATCGACCCTCGTAAAACTCGAAGCAGACTCCCTGGAGCGCTGTGAATTGCTCGTAAATCATGACCCTTTCATTCTTATGAGATGCAAATCAGTTAAAAAACTGAACTCAGCAAGTTATGATTTGATTCAGTTTTAATTAGCAGAATTAGTTTATTGGCATAATTTGAAGAAATTGAGAAAAAGATTCATGAAAATCGGTTAATATTTACAGTAATTGTGGAAACATTAAACTATATACAAAAGTGTACCCTTTGCCGAAAACTTTACATCTACTCACTTAGTCTGAATAATGAGTATTCAGTTAAAAAGTACTGATTAAGAAGTCTTATTAACTTCGAACGGCAAAGGGTACACTTTTGTATATAGTTCAATGTTTCCATAATTACTGTAAATATTAACCGATTTTCATGAATCTTTTTCTCAAGTTCTTCAAATTATGCCAAAAAACTAATTCTGCTAATTAAATCTGAATCAAACCATAACTTCCTGAGTTCAGTTTTTTAACTGATCTGCATCTCATAAGAATGAAAGGATCATGATTTATGAGCAATTCACAGCGCTCCAGGGAGTCTGCCTCGTGAGTTTTACGAGGTTCGATGAAAAGTACCTCGAGAATCTACATACGGCTACACTGAGTGTCACTGAAATTTTTCTCCACTGTTCTGTCCCATTTTATAGTTGAACAAAATATAAACATTGTATCCAAAAACCGGCTCTGTCGCCGCTGAGGTACCAATATTTAGATGACGTATGCAAGAAATCAGACAAGAATATTCAAAATTGAGGACAGAATCTTACATTCCTTTTTAGAATTCTAATAAATCCCCTTAAGGTGTGCACACAAGAAAATACGTGTGCAGTATGCTGGAGACGGCTCACGCACGAGACGTCCCACAGTGGGAGGAAATGCACTTTTTTCGTTCAAAAATGTCCATAGCCTTCAATTTTGGTCTGATTTTTAATTTTTTTAAATTAAAGTTCATTTAATTCTGAGGAGCTTGACGCTATGAACTTTTGACTCTTCTACTTCTTTATTAATCATTTTTTCACTCAAAGTATGGAAAAACTGAAATTTTGTACATAACAATTTTTTACGCTTTAATAACTGATTAGGTAAACTTTATATGGTCTTAAATGAATGAATGCTTAGTTCTGTTTACTAAAAGTGCTTCATATTAATGTAGGAATCATATATAATTACAAGCATAATTTAAAAGTTTATAATAACCATTGTTATAAACAATTCTTATGGCAAAATATTACAATTTCAGATTTTTTCAAATTATAATTTCCTTAAATCTCCATAACGACTTCAGGTATTTCTTGAAATAATAAATATAACCTATTATTTTTGTGACTAGCAGTCATTCATCCAATATACTACTGTCCGATTCGAAGACCGAATTATATCTGACTCTAAGATACCATCCGATTTTTCAGAACTCTTTTAGAGTGATTCGAGACTCAGGTTGATGGGTTAGCCCGTGTCAGAAGAAAGAAACTGCTTTTTTTAAGTGAAAAATATATTCTTGTCTGCTTTTCGCGACGTGATTGTCCCACCAGAGGGCTACGACGCCACTCAGTGTCGCTCAAAACCTGGTTGTTAGAGCAACTAAACCAAAATGAGTGAAAAGTATGCAAGGCGCTACGAAGCTGTATTTTGATTGTACTACGCGGCCAAAAAAGAAAGAAAAAATGGGGTCATGACCATGGGCAGGCCTTACCAGTACCCAGATACTAACCATATCGAAAATGTGTTCGGAATTATGAAAGCTCATCTCGCAGGAAAGCTTGTCCAGGATTTGAAGCAACTCGTGCGCACCAGCCGCAAAATTTGGTACTCTTTTTCACGGATTACGCAGAAACGCTGGTTGAAGGTATCCCAAGAAGGTGGCAGGCTATACTTGACAACGATGCGAATTCTATGTCATATTAAATACTTGCGATTTGTTATTTTGTATATACACCAAAACGCCTATATAAGAACAGTTTTTGGGGATGCCATGTACTGGCCTTGAGACTAAATCAGTCTGTGGAAACTTAAGCAGTCTATTGTAAACTGGTGGCGACCCATTGTTGACACTGCCAGACACTGGCGCACGGCTGTGAAAATGCGTGGGCTACTAGTTCTTGGAAGGATTAAATCAGTCAATCCTATATAGGCATTCTTGCGTACTTCAATATAAAAAGAAAAATTGAATATCTTTCATATTTTTTGAAAAATTACGGTTTCTTTCTTCTGACATATAGACTGTAGATCATGAGAGGTGATGGGAGGATCTTCAATTAATAATTCTACACATCTCGAAGACAAGAAACAAATATGTCAAATAGACTGTTCCATGCAGTATGAAATCAAGTTCGAGTAATTCTGTATTAAGAATCAAAAGACCCCACACAAAACACATTGAAAAAATGTCTCCGTCAACCTGTCTGAAACTTTCAGAAAATAATGTTCTCGGCATGCCGAACAAAAGTTTGCTGTAGCATTTCACGATCCTATTAGTTTCCGAGCTATGGGATATAGAAGTGCCACATTTTGAAGCACCCTGGGACTATGCGTAGCATAAGCTAGAGATAAAACTTAACGTACATTAGTGTCTTTGTCAAGTTTATTTACTAGAAAGATGATATTTAATCATAATGTGAAGCCTCTGTCTCTAAAACAGGGTATGGAAAAATCTAAGTCTTGAAAAATTCTGGAAAACTCGTTTAAATACTGTATTTTGTGGGGAATTACGTAAACGTACCCATCCCTTTGACCTTGAATGCAATTTTCAAGCTCATTTAGAGGGTCAAAGCGATTTTTTAAAATGGAACCCGTCATTTTGACCTCGGGCTTAAAAATCCGGGAAATTATCATTTCGTAAAGATCATAACAAGGTCAAATGAAGATCAAATATGCAAAAATGGCATATATGCAGGGTTTCACAGAAGTAGTGGAACAGGCTTCTTAAGTCTTTTTCTTAACATCTTCTTAAGTGAGTTATTTTTCACAAAAGTCAAGGTTACTCACGTTGTAACTTTTATTAAGGAACCTGATGGTGGCCTTAGTTTTAGCCTTGAGGGTGACCTTCATTGTTGTTTCAAGGTCAACTTTAAAGAAAATAGAAATGCCTCTTTTCGACACGGACAATTGAAAGAATGGAAAATTTTACATTATAATGTGCACTTAAGTCATATTTTCCGGATGACCTTAAACGTCACCCTTACGTCATTTTAACTCAAACAATGTTTTGAAGGCTATAAGAACAGCATTATTGGAAAATATTCCATAGCGAACAAACTTATGTAAATATCACGCGTTGACGAGAATCTAAACTTTGATATTGACCCTGATCTTGCGGTCGTTTGAAGGTCACGACCGCTCCGGTCGGGTAAGTGGGGTAAATTTTTAGCGTTAACTAAAAACATTGCCCAAGGGGTTTTTGAGGTCGCTGAGGCTGAATCTGTATGTGATGAACGTGACTTTCGTGTTGACTTTGGGGATAATCTTGATGACCTTCATGGATATTTGAAGTTCAACTTTTCTTTATAATGAAAAGCTTTATTTTGTCACAGGCAATCGAAATAAAGGAAAATCGTGCAATCAAATATGTATTTAGGTCTTTAGGTCTTAAGTCGAATTCGACGATGAACGTCATTTTAAGGTCATTTAAGCTTATACAAGGTATATGCAGTAGTGATGTTAAAAACGACCTTGACAATGAACTCCAAGGTCATTTTAAGGACAATTATTTTTAATGGAAACCTGTATTTTCGATTTCTTAAATCAGTAGAACAAAGACTTTTACATTTACATCAAAGGATTTGACAAAGGTAAAATATCTTTTTTTATAAAAAGTTTGATTTACTTTTAGCATTACCCAGGAACAACGACGTGGACGTAATAAATTCTGTAATCACTTTAAAGAGACCTTCATCGTCGAATTCGACTTATGACCTACGATCGGCGAGAAAATTCGAGTCCTCTGGCTTTGACGTTGAATAAGTATGTGAAGTAAAAATGGTAGGTTAATGAAAGAGGTATCATTTTAAAGGTGCAAATGTTATACGTTAATGAGCCGAAAAGTAATATTCCAAAAAATTATTTCTAGCTTACAGATCTGAAAATACGATGAAAAGTGAGAAAATTTGATAGCTTTTAAAAACAGTGAACTTTGAAGCATAGTTTTTTATTGAAAAAATAATAGGAAAAGTCTGAAAAAATTCATGGTGGTACATTAAACATTTCTGAACAGATTGCCGTCGAAAAATTTGCAAAATATAAATAGTTGTTCGTTTTTTGTAAATAAATATGCGACCGCACTATCTTCAGTTCTACTGAAGATAATGAAGTGATTTAAATTGGAAGTAGTTAGTTGAACTATCCGTAATAATTTATAATTTGAAGGAAGTATGTGCTTCTTGTTGTCTTCGTACAAATTGCGATATTTGAAGTCAGTTTTTTTATATAGGAAAGCAAGCGCGAGAGCCCAGCGTGGTGCCGTTTTTTCATGCGATCGTCCTCAGTTTTCCTCAGCCCGACATACCCAACTTGTGCCTCCGAGCCTCACTCTGGCCTTCAAACCCTTTCCCTGTGTTGATGAAAACCGAGGCCGATCCCCTGAAAAAACGGCACCATGCTGGGCTCTCGGACTTGCTTTCCTATATAAAAAACTGACTTCAAATATCGTAATTTGTACGAAGACAACAAGAAGCACATACTTCCTTCAAATTGTAAATTATTACAGATAGTTCAACTAACTACCTACAATTTAAATCACTTCATTATCTTCATTAGAACTGAAGATAGTGCGCTCGCATATTTATTCACAAAAAACGACCAATTATTTATATTTTGCCAATTTTTCGACGGCAAACTGTTTAGAAATGTGTAATGTACCACCATGAATTTTTTCAGATTTTCCCTATTATTTTTTCTATAAAAAACTATGCTTTAAAGTTCACTGTTTTTAAAAGCTATCAAATTTCATTACTTTTCATCAGATTTTTAGATCTGTAAGCTACAAATAATTTTTTGGAATATTACTTTTCGGATCATTAACGTACAACATTTGTACCTTTAAAATGAGACCTTTTTCATTAACATACCATTTAGATTTAGCTGTAGCGACCTCAAAACCCCCGTGGGTAATGTCTTTTGCCAGGTCAGGGTCAAGGTCAAAGTTTAGACTCTAATCATCGCGTGATACTTACATGAGTTTGTCCGCTATGAAATATTTTCCAATAATGCTCTTGTTATAGCCATCATATCATAGTTTGAGTTAAAATGACTTTAGGGTGACATTTAAGGTCATCCGAAACATATGATTTAAGTGCATATTTGAATGTAAAATATTCCGTTTTTTTCGATTGCCGGTGTCAAAAAGGGACGTTTCCGCCAGAAAACAGTTCACCTTGAAACAACCATGAAGGTCATCCTCTAGATCAAAACTAAGGTTACCATCAGGTTTCTTGTTAAAAGTTACTGCGGGAATTACCTGGATCTTTGTGAAAAGTAGCCCACTTAAGAAGATACAGGCCTGTTCTGCTACTTTTGTGACACCCTACATATATGCAAAAGTTTCCATTTCCGAAGAAAGAAAATCCGTAATTTTTTTGAAAATTCAATTATTATCAACATGTGCGATCGGGCACCTCAAAATCCAGGCTTTCATCGAAACGTGCCAAGTTTTTTAGGGATTTAAGGGGAGATTCTAGTCATAATTTTTCAAAAATTCGAAAATTTGTTTTCTTCATATTTTGGTAGTAAATACTTCTAGAAATAGAATTTTAAAAGTTGTGCAAGCCATGGAAGTCAGGATTGGACCACAAGCAAACCTGTATGCTGAGAAGATCAACAATTTGCACATTGAGAGAGCTGAACTACAAGCTTCTGAAGCATCCAAAGAACACAGAACATCCCTTACGAACGCGAGGATACTTCATAACGGTTATTATGAAGAAGAGTATGGATATCATGTATGGAGCTGACATCGCTGAATGAGTAAGATTCTTTTTTTTCAAAATTTCACGAATAAAAACTTTAACTCAATTTTCTCGAAACTACATTTTTTGACACCTTCGACAAATTTAGTTGGGAACTAATGAACCGATTAACTTGAAATTTGGATAGCTCATTCTTCAAATGTGTGTCTATCCTGTGAACTACGATCATGAACAAATATTGTTATTTTACAAAGTTATGAACAATTTAATTTGCAAAAATGAGGTCGAGAAATTCAAAAGTCCGCCATTTTTTCAAACAAAATTTCTAATTGTAGTTCACACGATACCAAAATCTATACAGATGATAAATTTTGTTTATTATTTGATTTCAGGTCAACCATTCCCGAAATATTTTAGCGAAAGTTAGAAAGGAGGACATTTTTGAGTCCACCATTTTGTAAACAAATACAATAAAAAACAAAGCATTTTTTTCATTAATTCAACCTCTATACATTTTTACGTATTATTGGTACTTTTAAGCAATTTTTGTCGCCTTTTTCATACTATTTTACTAATGGACAATTTGAATATTTACTAGGACTTTTTAAACAATTTTCAATAAACGTAAATTATCTAAGCAATTATTTGATATCCTATTCTACGGTTTGTTGAATAATAACATTAGTTTGATACATTTCTTTCAGTGTTTAATATATTTCTATTTTTTTAAACAATCTTTATTTGCTCTAGCAGTTTTTCTCGATAACTAAAAAAATGAAATAAAATACAACACATACAATTATGTTTCTGACTGTATAGTGTATAGAAAGAATAAATTTACCACTTTTTAATTGTTTAAACAGATATAATTTGTTTAAATAATTACTTTTCCAAGAATACTTTTAAAATTGTAATTAAGGGCATGTGATACTTAGAAAATTGTCGATTTTACCAGTTTTAGATTCCCCGGCTTTATTCCTAGGATAAGAAATATTTTGCCTTCAAAATCTAGGAAATGATAGCGAACATGCTAACGGACGTCCCCGCACAATTTTTTTGTGTTTTTTTATCAAATAATTTTTGATATTGCTAACAACGTGTGTGTATATTTCGAGGTTATGTGTGTTACAATTCACCCGAGCGTTACTTCGAAACTAAACAATCTTTTTGGACAAAAAATTGGGACTTACAAATAAACATAGTAACTAATCTCCCGGTACTAACCTTGTTTGCAGGCAATCGAAAATGTTTATTCCATAAATAATTTTTAGATTGTCGGAAAGGCAGAAATGAAAAACGACGTAATCTCAAAATAATGCATATGCATAAAATTTTTATTTAGCACAATCAATTTTTTTGTTATTATCCCTCAAAGAAGAGTCCGAGGACGTCCGTTATGATATTTTATAGCATCTCCGAATTCAGTTTTAAGAAATTTTCACTTTTGTGGAAAAAAACCGGGGCAACTGTAAGTATCACATGCCCTTAATTATATGTCTTCTATTTTATTTCATTTTTTAGCTATCCACAAAAAGCTGGTTGAGCAAATAATAATTGATTAAGCAAATAGAAATTTGTTAAACATTAGAAGAAATGTATCAAAATTATGTAATTATTCAACAAAAAGTAGCATAGGATATCAAATAATTGTTTAAATAATTTACGTTTGTTCAAACAATTTAAAATGATTTAAAAAGTCATGCGGGGAGGGTGGAGTTTCTTTCTCCGGAATTTTTTTTTTACGAGGGCCTAGTGAAAAATGTTCAAGAACACACCGTAAACGGTCCTCACTTCTTGGTCGTGTGGGGGTATTAGGCGACATATCACTACAATGACCTGACATATATAATATTCAATTATACCTTGCATTATACAAAATCAACTCTGTCATTATAATGAGGCCACCAAGGGACCCACTGAAAAACACCACCCTTTCTCCTTGGCATTATTTCCCCCGGAACCGCTTTCGCATTACTTCAGGGGTGCCGTTTTTGAGCCTTTTAAGGGCATGTGACACACTGGAATACCTATATTACCGACCTCACTTTTTCTGTTCACTGAATTTCTTTTGAACTTAAGACCTTTTTTCTTAATAAAATATCGGACTGAAATTTTGGAAAATATATCAGAAGACCATAAACTACGTTTGTGTACTTCATTTGAGTAGAAAGTTCCCTAAAAATTATTTTCAAGAATATCAAAACTGGGACCAATTTTTTACATATTTTCTTAGTACCTTGAAATTTTTTGAACCCAAGAATTTTTTTTATATGTAAAATATCGGCCTCAAACTTCGAGGAATGCAAGAGCCGACAGTAAATTACGTTTATGTACGTTTTTTTACATCTCGCAGATATTTTAAATGTAAGAAAAGTTCTTAGGTTCAAGGAATTTTGAGGTTATGTCAAAAAATGGTTTCAGTTCATTTGTATGAAAATAATTTTCATCGTGATTCCTACTCAAATAAAGTACATAAACTTACTTTATGGTCTTCTGATACGTTTTCCAAAGTTTCAGTCCGATATTTTATTTATAAAAAAAGTTCTCAATTTAAAAAAAAAATTTAGCGAACTGAAAAAGTGAGGTCGGTTACATAGGGATCTAAGTGTTACACATTCCCTTAAAGACTCCTGCTGATTTTCTTCTTGTTTCTTCAGGGCTTCGGACCGGACCAGCCATTCTTCAGACCAGTTTAACCATGATGTACGCATCGTCCTCAGTAGCGCGACAATGTCGCGCAACGGACTCGTCGGCCTTCGACATCATGGCTAGGCTTAAATATTTACTGCTATCATCTGGGAGGTTTCCTTAACGGGGTGGCCTCCCTAAATGACATGCATCTTCTAGACCCCGGCAGACGGTTAGACCGGGGCTTCTTACTTCGTGCAGCGCAGAGGAAGTGCTGACGCACTCCGTATACTTATTGGCCCTCCACGCCGCACCTCAGAGTCCTTTGGTCCGAACAGTACCTTTGCAGCTCGCCTTCCTGTGGCCGAAGTCGAGAAAGCGGTAGCAACGGATGACCTCTAACTTCTCGCGTACACGAAAGGACACCCATCCCTCACAAAAATGTCTTCTGATGACAGCCTCGACCTCCTCGCCATCCATGGTGGTGTCGAGGTCCAAGACCTCAACCTCAGTACGAGGGTCAAGCTCCCTATCTCTGTCAACTTCGCCAGCCACACTTCTAATTGCCGCAGACAGCTTGGATCTACCATCCGCAGCAGGTGTTACTTCTACAAGGACCTTTCCATTTCTGGTTTCTCTGGGGAATTTCCACGGTATCTTTTTCCGCCTGGTTTCCCTGACTTTCAACCTTTCCTCGCCATGTTTTCGCTTTGCAGCTTTAACACTCTTGTTCCGCTGCGTCCGACCGAAAGCCTCCATCTTCTCGTCCAACTTCTGTAGCTCTTTGAGGACTTCCTTAGTCTCTTCGAAGCAGTTGAGAAAAAGAGGCTTGCCCCTCTTAGCACAATCCCACTGCAGTTTCTCACATGGTCCGTGACGTCCAAAGGACCTCCAAGCTCTTCACAGACACTCCTGTACAAGTATGTTTGCCCCCCCCCCCCAAATCCATGAGACCGGCACTGACCACTTGGGCTGGAACCCGAACGGAATCAGTGGGGAGATTGCTACTCCCGTGGGGTATTTCTTTTTAACATACGCGCTCATCATTGGTTGAAATTCGGGTTTCCTTCCCCTAGCTGGTTTTTGTCCACCCCGGGTATTTTATTTTCCCGGTACCACCCATATCTGGGAGGCGTTCCCCTATCCGCAACCTAGGGAGGCGTCCGAAGGAGGACCAGCAACCGCGCACGGGTTTCTCTGGAAATGGAAACTTTGGTGTGTTTTGCGGGAGGGGTCAGAGGTAGGCAGGAGGAGAAATATTTTCTTTATTTTTATGAAGGAAAAAGCTGGATTGATGCGCTCTTGGTCTTGATCAGAAAATTATAAATCAGCATTTTATTAGGAATATTGCACTAGCTTTGCAAAACAACGAAAAACGCTACCTATATGATCAAATTCTAATTTTTTCACGCTACTTAGTTCATGGAGTTTATTGGACATGGTTAAACTGCGATACGCCAACTGGTGACATAAAATTGTTTTAACCATTTTTTTGTGGAGTTTAAAGTATTTATTAGATAATAAAAATAAGTCTTTATCGGAAACAAAGTGTTTAAGATTGAATTTAGATATTATACAGTGAAAACCCACACATTTTGACAGAAATATTTTTCTAAAAGAAAACAATTATTGTTCTCTTTATTGTGATTTTCAAAAGATTATAAACTCAAATGAACTTCATTTGAAACAAAAATGAATTCAAAGTAAATTTTTATTAATTTATACATGAAATATTTACTATTTTAAAATCTGATCTGAAAGTTAGGTTAGAATTCGTATTTACATTCCAGTCATCTATTATTCATATTCTTGGTATAATATGGATAAAGTATCGTCGCTAAATATATTAATTAAACTTTATTTAAGCTTACAATGCATTGAAACTCACATGAAAGAATGAAATAATTGTATTTTTTAAAACCTATTTCACAAAATGTGTTTTTTCACTGTATAAGATGGAAATTCTTTCTAAAACTATTTGTTCCTGATGAATATTTGTTTTTAGCATCGAATTATTTTTTTATTCTTCACGAAACAATCGTAAAAACACTTTTGTGCAAAAATTAAAATACATGTTTAAAATTGTACCTACTCTTTCTAGTTCCATGT
>NC_046663.1:114449526-114460226 GCF_010883055.1 Belonocnema kinseyi
ATATACGCTTTGGATTTTTAAAATAATTGAAAACTATCCCACATCTGTTGATACAGATAGTAGTTATTTATACATCGGATACAGGAAATTCAAAACAAAAAGAAAATTCAGCCATTCTTGCATATATGACCTTTTTATGATCTTTTCGAAAAGGATCATTTCCCGTCTTTTCAACTCTGGGGTCAAAATAACGGTTTCCATTTTAAAAAATCACTTTGACCTTCTAAGTGACCTTGCAAATCGCAATCAAGGTCAAAGTCAATGGCACCATTGCGTAATCCCCTTTGCCCCCTACAACTTTTTCCCTGAAACATTTTGATATATCTAACCTCTATTTCGACATATATCACACTATAGATTAAAATAGTCTACGAAATGCAGTATTTAAACGAGTTTTCCAGAATTTTCCAAGACTTTTAGAGTTTTCATACCCTGTTTTAGAGACAGAGGCTTAACACTATGATTAATGATCATTTTTATATTAATTAAACCTGATCAAAAATCTGAAATGTACGGTGAGTTTTATCTCTAGGTTATTCTACGCATAGTCCCAGGGTACTTCAAAATCTGGCACTTCTAGATCCCATAGCTCGGAAACTAATCATAGGAACTTGAAATGCTACACAAAGCTTTTGTACGGCATCCCGAGTTGAAATATAGGCCCTACTTTAACACTCTTCACGCTAATATTTGTAGGGGCTAATGTTGTAAAGTATAGGATATTCCCATACAATTTTGTCCCCTACTTTTGCGCTCTTATGGACACAAATTTCCAAATCTTCCATTTGGGGCGTCAAAATAGATGCTTAGTTTTTAAAATTATTTGACGAAAAATTAACAAAAGTAGAGCAAAAAGAATACTTAGTGACATTTACGTAATGTTTTCAGTTATTTTGCACACGGGAAAAAATATCCATTACATTTTATAGAACTAATCCTATTTGTAGACGATACGCTGGGTAGTTTAATAAAAGTTATAAACTTTAATCTTTTTTAATTTAAAAGAATTTTTAAATCCCATTAAATTATTTTGAAATTCATCAAAATCCTTTTAAACACTTGAACATATTTTGTAATTACACAATAATACATAAACTATTTTGAAATTTCTTGACATTTCTAAAAATCATTTTAAATAATTTGGAATCTTTAAAAACTTATAAAGCGCAAAGGGAAATTAAGGAATATGTCAGAATATTTGTGAATATTTCGGGATATTTCGGAATATTTTGGAATATCAAGGATATTTGATATTATGCAGATTATCAAGGATACCAAGAATATTGAAAGAATACGTGTATGGCAATATTTAGTGAATGCATCAGGAAGATTTAAGTGATCGACCCCTCGGCATACAGAAATAAATTGGTTTAAAAATATGACATTTTGAAGTAACAATTTTTTATTTTAAGTACATGTTACATTCAAATCTTTGGTATATATTTGTAGCCATCGGCGATCTTATCAAAAGTGGTTACCAGTAAACTGTAATCAACGTCGATTTTTTAAAGAATAATGTACAAATAACAATCATCGCTGACCGAATCCATTTGAAATCATCAGGGACCTACACTTGAAATCGCGGAATTTCTCGAGAGCGAAATATGTTGTTTTTTAAGGGAAATTCAACTTTTTTTATGGTTTTAAAATTTGAAGAAGATTGGTTGAATTTCGGAAAGTTTAATTAGCAATTTAAAAATTATTAGTTTTTATGTAATTTGAATTTAACACAAATAATTGAAATTTTAAAGGCTTTAATCATGAAAAAGTTTTAATATCACAATTTTTGGTGAATATAAATTTTCTCAGTTTAAAATGAAGTTCGAATTCTTTACGTTTCAAAGTTCTAAGGTAGATTTTTTTTCATTTTTAATGTTTCCCACTTAGAATTGTTATTCAGTTTAAAAGTTTCTTTAGTATAATTCAATTCATTCATTGGTTTTATAAAAAATCGCCTAATTAACTTGAAGTTCAAATTATAATTATGTTCTGTAATAACAATTTTTAATTCTAGAATTTCATAAGCTTCAACTTTGAAAGATTCAATTTAGTTTTCAATATTAAATTGTCAAATCTTGATCGCTTTCAATTTATAATTGTTCAAATTCAAAATTTTGCAATTTTTAATTATTTAATTTTGAACGCTTTTAACTATACATTATTTTTAATGATCTAATTTCAAAATATTCAATTTTCCAGGTTTTGACCTTGCCCTATTTTCTAAATTTTTGAAATCATTCAACTTACTTAATTCTTTTGACGGCCATTCTCGTGTGTTTGATACCTTGGGGGGGGGGGGGGGGGGGGGGGGTGGATCTGGGTTCTTTATAATTATCTTTAAAATCTTAGCGCTGTTTTGCATTTTTCCTTTTGCTTCCAGCCACCAGATTAGGGCAAACTTCTTTCCTCTTAAAGCCATTTCGATGTTATCATTTTAATATTTATTATTTAAAACGAATTAAACTGTGGCTTTCACAAACTGTGGTGATGGAATTTTAGAGAAAACAACAAATTATCTGTCACGAGGGCGCAAGCGTCGAGGCAACGAGTCCGCATATTTTGTGCATTAAAATTTAAGAGCCTTAAAAGAGAATTTAAAAATTCTACGGTGAATATGGAGCTTTGAAGGAGACATAAGTAAAACTCAAGAATATAGAAGCAAGACCTTCAATGTAGGGACTGAAGCTTATACAGAAGCAAAATAGAATGAAAATATCTTTAGAAGTGGCTACGTAGGAGCTAGTAGAATAAACAGCCCGCAAAGGAGGGACAATACTTCCACTTGGAGCCTCAAAGTAGGGCCTATATTTCGACAAGAATGCCAAGAACATTATTTTCTAAAAGTTTCAGCTAACTTGACGGATACATTTTTTCAATGTGTTTTCTGCGGGGTCCTTTGAGTTGCTCTATATATGTATACGGAAGCGACTCTATTTTTCGACAATAGAATTGCGTTCTTTTCTTAATGTTGTAACCAAAAGGCATAATGTGAAACTCGAAAAAATGAACTTGTTTCCATATAGATAGCAATTTTAATCTGATTCATTATACGGACTTAGTCGAACTTGATTCCATGCATAAACCAGTCAAGAAGCAGTACTGCAGTTTTGCTAATATCAAGCAAATTTTTCTCATATAAACAGACTATACCATTTTTTTGAAACATCATAAATCGGCACTAGGTTCAATAATAGGTCATTCGATTTATTTTTATGACCCAAACAAATGCATCACATTTAGTGTTGTATTATATATAATATCAATGTAAACGTAAATACTAACCACTTCTAATTTACATATCTATAACTCAAAATCCTATCAGACCTAGAAATTAATTGAAGCTACAATTCCTTTTAATTTCATGGTTATATCTCTTTTACGTTTTGAGTTATACGCACATATTGTCTTTTTAATTGAATTTTTGAGTTTATGGGTTAAAATTTTATATCGAAATATGTACAAAAAGTGAATTTTAAAATTGATATTATTACAAACCACTCTATGGACAATCCATTCTACATAAAATATAAAAGTTTCAACGTCTGACTTCTTTATGTTTAGCATTCTTAATACTTCATATTACGAAAATAACTTACATATATTATAAGTCAATCAGTATTGCGTATAAGTTAATACTTAGTACATTTTGCAATTAGGTACCATGTAGTTTATGATGGTGAGATGCAAAATTCTTGTTGAAATAGAATAAAATTTGGTAAAACTTGCGTTTGATCATGCTTGAAAAAATATTTAAGACAACTAAGAATTTTCATTATGCAATTCCATTTTCCCTCATTCTTTGCCTGTACATAAACCCGAAGCCCCCTCCGAAAAAAATCGAAGCCCCCCCCCCCCCCAATCCCTTGAAAAAAATCCTGGCTACGCCGCTGCTCTGAAAAAGTTCATATTAATCTTTTCAGTAAGGCAAAGACAAAAAAAAATTAAAAAGAGCCAAATATTCATAGTTCTGGTGTTTATTGAATTAATTTCATAATAATAAAAGGTGAATGAAACTTGAAATAAAACTATAATACCACTTTCACAAGACCTGCTTTCATAGAATGTGTAAAGCGCAGAATACAGGATTTATTATGTTTACAGTTTTTGTAAGTGAATAATAGTATAAATTTAGAAATTGCCAAAAATTGTATAGAAGTTATAATGTTTTTTAAATGTACCAAAAATAAGTTTTTTTGGTTTTTTCTAATATTGTGAATATCCCTTATTGTTAATATTGTTAATATTTGTTCATATCCGGTTTCAGGCGAGAAATTGGTAACTTGTTTCGTCTTTTAAGGCTCATTGCAAAGAATACGGTGAATTTTGAAACTCAAATTAAGTTAAACAATTCTAGTGAAGCAATTGGAGCCAAATTCAAATCACTGATGATAAAATCTCCTAGCCTATTTCCTCCTATCGGCGAGAAAACTATAGGCATCTACTTCTAAAGCTTAACAACTCAGTCAAAAAAAATGCCAGCGCAACAAAAAAAATATTCATTTAGAAGCTGAAAGTGTTCTACGTTAATTGTCTTGAAGACGTTTATGTAAAAAATTTGTTGTGCTTAGCAGACTGAAAAATGTAAAAAAAAAAGTAAGGTTTTTTGGGTACATTTAAGAACAGTCAAGTTTAGAGCATTATTTCTTATACAAGAGGCGATGGAAAAATTTTGAAAAAATTCATGAGTATGAGGAAAACTGTTGTGAACCAGTTGCATTTGAGAAATTTAAAAAATAATAAAAATTGTTACTTAAAAGTACAAAAATGTGCAACTATATTATCTTCAGTTCTAATACAGATATTAAAGCGATTCAAACTGCAAAATGTAATTAATAGACTCTGTATTTATTTTCAATCACCCGGAAGGATGTGTTAGTCTTCTTTTTTGTGAAAATCGCGATATTTTTAAACATTTTTTTTTGTTGGAAAACAAGTGACAGAAAGCAGGGGGGGGGGCTCGTTTTTTGTTTACTGCCGACCGCTGGTGCCTTTCTTTGACCCGTGACCAGGTGCCTTCCAAGCATTCAGAACTAGAGGCCGAAGAATGGCACCAGCGGTCGGCAGTAAAACAAAAAAGCCCCCCTCCCTTCTGCTTTTTATCACTTGTTTTCCAACAAAAAAAATTTCTAAAAATATCGCAATTTTCACAAAAAAGAAGACTAACACATCCTTCCGGGTGATTGAAAATAAATACAGAGCCTATCAATTACAGTTTGCAGTTTGAATCGCTTTAATATCTGTATTAGAACTGAAGATAATATAGTTGCACATTTTTGTACTTTTAAACAACAATTTTTATTATTTTTTAAATTTCTCAATTGCAACTAGTTCACAACAGTTTTCCTCATACTCATGAATTTTTTCAAAATTTTTCCATCGCCCCTTGTATAAGAAATAATGCTCTAAACTTGACTGTTCTTAAATGTACCCAAAAAACCTTACTTTTTTACATTTTTCAGTCTGCTAAGCACACAAAATTTTTTACATAAACGTCTTCAAGCTCATTAACGTAGAACACTTTTAGTTTTTAAATGACTGTTGTTTTGTTGCGCTAGCATTTTTTTTGACTGAGTTGTTAAGCTTCAAGGCAGATGCCTATAGTTTTCTCGCCGATAATAGTCTTATTTTGGAAACCACGTGGTGATTTCAGGTTCGGAAGGAAGAAAAGAGAAAATTTATGCATAGCAGTTTAGTTTAATTGAAAATAATAATTATTGGCGCACTAAGTGGGGGTTTCCAATTGATTACTGAAATAAGGTTGATTTTAATAACGGATCTGCATTTTATTGTCGAACTTCGAAGAAATGACGCGACTTGAGTGCACTGTGCATCCTCATTTGAGGTGCGAAGCTGAAAATTACTGAGTGTCTCTAAGCAGACACCAGACCCAGAATGACGGTAAATCGGGAAGTGTACAGGCTAAACATTGTCTGAAAACAGAGAATATTACAAATATTGTAACATATCTGCTGTTGTGCATAGCAGAATAGATAACAGTTTTATTTAATAAGTTAAAACATTCGCAAAAATTTAATGTTTTTTTTTTAAGAATTTAAAAAAAAAACATTTCTGTTTCACTGATCTAATAAATCTTTTTATCATACTTTTCAAATAATAATTCATCTACTTTCCATAATTAAGTCTTTGATAATGTCACGGCTCTTAAAAAATGTGTAATTTCTACAAAATAATTATCCTGACCAGTGCCCAGTCGCCTCCCGACAATGGGATATAACCAGGGTTAGCCCGGCCAGTAACTGGTCGGCTCCGGACTATATGATTCGAGGAAAATGTAGGCCGGCCGGAAAGAATGTTGTAGTGCGGCCAACCGGGAAAGTTCTGCACGGGGCATCAGGAAAGGATACAATTTAATAGATTTCAGGAAGCTAACAAATTTTGAACCATGAACAGCTATTTATATTTTTCTTCATACAATTTTGATACACCCAGAAACTGGGTGTGCAAGTACTTTTGAGTTGAACTTAACCGAGGCTAGCCGTGGAAGAAAATGTACAATCGACAGAGAATCCCAAAAAGACCGTGCTTTCTCCATATTTTCATGAAATTTGAACTTAACCAATTTTTTAATTTTATAATTTTATGTTATTATTTAAACCAAATTTTCCATCACCATTAACCATGAGGTGTACAGTTTAAATATTTCTCAACTTTCACCTATTACAAAAACGTCGTTCCTCAAAACTACGCTTGTTCTGAATTGTAATAAAAATAAGACAGCAAATCGTGAGAAAGCCGTTTTGTTCATGTTACATTTTTATACTTCAAGTATTCTCATATTTTGAAATAAAAAAAAGTTTTATTTCCATAACATAACAAATGTGCTGTAAAAAAAATGAGTTTTGTAGGAGGCAAGTCGCCAATTCGATTTTGTGACCCAATTGCCCGGTGCACTTGGACAGTACATTCTCAACATCAGACGCAGACGTTCTGGTACACTGATACACGTGCATATACGAGTACGCACTTTAATTTATTTCGAGTCTCTCGAGTACTTTGTCTTGGCGGTTGTGGTGAGTCAAATATACAAGAGGGAAATAAAAAATAAGAGTTTTTATGGTTGCGGTAGGAGACGGAAACACGATCATCAAAGCCAGTTTTCTTTGCTTGCGGTTAAAACTTCAAACTTAACCCATTAATTCCCAAAACGAAGAAATTTCTGTCTTACGTTTGAGCTTGAATAATTTTATAAAAAAGGCAAAGAATTTATTGTAAAATACTCTTTTCTACTATTTTCGGGTATGTTCTACACGATGCAATGGTTTAAAAATCGCAAAATATATATAACGCAAAAATATTTAATTATTTCAGTAAAAAGGTATTTGAATTATAAAAAATTATTTTTATTATTATTACAATGAAAAATAATAAAAAATCATTTTATTGCTATTTTACGTCATTTTCACACCAAAATCCAATGCAATGAGTAAAATAAAATTAAAAATGAATGTTTACTGATTTACAATTTTACATGAATCTGCTGTGTAACACAGAAGTTGAAACACAATAATTGAAGTACAGTGGAACCGCGGTTATATCCTATCGCGCTTATATCTCTGCATAACTCTCATTTATGTCCGCTTAGTTATGCAGAGATATAAGCGCGAGAGGATATAAGTGAGAGAGTATAAAACCGCGGTTCCACTGTACTTCAATTATTATGCTTCAACTTCTGTGTTACACGGCAGTGTCATGTAAAATTGTATATCAGTAAACATTCACTTTTAATTTTATAAAAATAATATCGGTGAATCCCTCAATCGTTGAAAAAAAAACGATATTTAACTCTGCAATGGATTTTTGTGTGAAAATGAGGTAAAATAGCAATACAATTATTTTTTATAATCTTGATATAATTTTACCTATCCCGTGTGGAAAAATGGAGGGGGCCCCTGTCAGGGTCCACATGGATTACCCTCATGCCTTGTGGAATCCATGAGGGCAATCCAGGCGTGGTTCCTTATGGAAACGTCATGCTAATCCATAAGGGCCCAACATGTGCTTCCCTCATGAATCCCTCATGGTTGCCCCCATGAAAGCCCTCTTGGTTTTTTTTGCCAGTGCTGGTACCTGTACTGGCATATCTCTGGGATGATAACACTATTTTGTACTGGCCTGTCAGTGTTGGGCCACCACTGGATATCGCTACTAGCACAGTACTGTTCCAATAGGAAATTCACCATGGGCAGCAGTACTGCGGCAGTGCTAACTAGTACCGTACTGCTATACTTAAACCATATGACAAAAAAGTTATTTAAAAAATAAATATTATTTGATTGTGAGTATTTTGTCTGCAGATATCAATAGTCCTGCATAGAGTGAATACATATATTACATTTTTAAACATTATATTACAAATAAAATTTCTAACGCTACGGGGTATTGAACCTACATAATCTATCCCTAAATCTATCGCCTAGCAGTCGGGAGAGCTAACCACTGCACCAAACCGACAAGTTGAAACTCGATGAAAAAGCCATCCTCATAAGCTACAGTTCAGAAAAGTTAAAGTACCAACTTTCAAGTACCTTTTTTCTAATTATTTATTATTATGCAGCGTTATGTAAATATAAAATACACGAACTTTTAACAGGAATATCAGTAAAATACTTTTTAAACAAATAATTTAAATCGATTATAATTTTTCTTTGCGTGATATTTTGTTTTTTCCCATTTTAGACTATTTTACAACTTTTTACAATGACAGGAAATGTAATTTTTTATGAACATTTATAATTGTCAACGACGGGACAGTTCAGAAAAGTTAAAGTACCAAATTTTAAGCTCTCTTTTTCTAATTATTTATTATTATACGACGTTTTGTAAATGTAAAATACACAAACTGTTAACAGGAATATCAAAACAATTATTAAATAAATAATTTAAATCGATTAAACTTTTTCTTCACGTAATATTTTGTTTTTTCACGTTGTAGACTACTATAAAACTTTTTACAATGACGGGAAATATAATTTTTTATTAACATTAAAAAAATTTCATAAAACATGAAACTAAGAATTTTTTTATTTAAAAAAGCAGGAAAAAAGTTGTCTTCGGGACAGGTGTATTTATAGTTTTTTAAAATTTTAGAATGCATGAACTATATTTTAAAACGTATTTTTTATGTCCATTTTTTAGGAAATAAAATATTTAACCTTCCGCCTTAGAAATTTTAATCGTTGATCCGTGAGGGCAACCAAGCTGCGTCCCCTGTGGGGGCCCCTATGGAACATCCACATTGTGAGTTCGAATTTCAGAAAAGTGTCATTCAATTTTTGAAAGAAAATCATTACTTGCAAGTCTGAACTCATGAAACCTTAAAATTAGTAGTGTCAAAAAAATATACGTCCTTTGGACGTATATCGTGTAGAGCATACCCCAAAATATTAAAAAAGAGTATTTTACAATAAATTCTTTGCCTTTTTTATAAAATTATTCAAGGTCAAACGTAAGAGAGAAATTTCTTCGTTTTGGGACTTAATGGATTAAATTCACCGTTCTAGCGGTGGTGAAATTTAAATTAAGTAGTAAACGGCTAATTTGGGCGGACGGTTGATAACGTGTAGGAGAGTATTATAGTATACTGAATTTAAAGAAATCTAACGTTCAAAATTCACTGATTTAAAATGTTTCTTTTTAATTTGATATGCAATCAGAGGAAACCTTTTCATTCACAAAATAAGAAAAAAAAGTTGGAAAAAAGAGTTATTTGTAAAATAAACAATTTGTAAACTTTTTTCAGAAACTTTATTCCTTTAAAGTGTAATCCAATTTTTCCAAGACACGTTCTTTCTTCCTTATAATACCATATGAACTGCACTAAACCGACAAGTTGAAACTCGTTGAAAAAGCCATCCTAATAGGCTACAGTTCAGAAAAGTTAAAGTACCAACTTTCAAGTACCTTTTTTCTAATTATTTATTATTATGCAGCGTTATGTAAATATAAAATACACGAACTTTTAACAGGAATATCAGTAAAATACTTTTTAAATAAATAATTTAAATCGATTACAATTTTTCTTTGCGTGATATTTTGTTTTTTCCCATTTTAGACTATTTTATAACTTTTTACAATGACAGGAAATGTAATTTTTTATGAACATTTAAAATTTTCAACGATGGGACTCAGAAATTCAATCGTGAACGTTGAAAATTTGTTAATGAAAAAAGTTTTTTTTCTTTCGTGTAAGGTTTGGTTATTAGGTGTTTTATACTAATTTACAATGTTCAGATTGAACTCATGAAACCTTAAAATTTTTGGTGTGAAAAAGATATTCACTCAATATATTTTCACGCGTGGAACATCCATGCGGTTATACGCATCTATTTTTTAATGAAAACAGAGAAAGTAATTAAGTTATAAACAAAGTTCAACAATTTTATTATTGCCAATCAACGCCCGGCCAGCTACCGTCTGAACATACGATCATAAGATTTATCCGATCAGAGCCCAGTCAGCCCCCGACTGGGGTTTTGACATAAATTTTGTCCAGTGAGTCCCCGACCAGCGCACGGCTAGGCTCTTAAAAAAACAAACATAGCCCGGCCAGTCCCCGACCAGAAACATTGTTGTACCAGGGCTAACCCGGGCTATTTCCACACGGGTGATATTTCCACATTTCTTATGTTTAGCAAAAAAATGTCTTCACATTTGATGTAAAAATCATTCCTAATAAAATT